>NC_089742.1:53311770-53326770 GCF_040412425.1 Macrobrachium rosenbergii
TCGTTTATGTTTTAGGAAAAGCTCCCAGCGGTCGGGTCTCGATCGAGCTGGAGTCCGGCAGTGATTCAGAAAAGGTTTTACGCCGTCGATTCTTCGACAAAAACGATTTTGTGGACAGCTCGGCGTTAATGAAGGATCTCTCTCTCTCTCTCTCTCTCTCTCTCTCTCTCTCTCTCTCTCTCTCTCTCTCTCTCTCCTTTTGCCTTTAGTTTTGTGCGGTGAATAAACGGAATCAAAGAGTGTGCGCTCGCCCGTGAATCCAGTGGGTCATTATCTGTCATTATCTGGGTCCTCACTTTGCTGTGACCTGTTTTTAGATACTTGATTTGAGCGTCGTGAATACCATGCCCGTCCCCCTACGGTATATTGAACCCACTTTGAATTCTCTCTCTCTCTCTCTCTCTCTCTCTCTCTCTCTCTCTCTCTCTCTCTCTCTCTCTCTCTCTCTCTCTCTCTCTCGTTTTTTTTAAATTCTTAGGTAGTGAAGATGGCTCTAGACATGCAATGCATAATATCTATTCATCACCTGAAGACAGTGATAATAGCATATTTCCGGCTTTTATGCTTATGGAACAGGTGAGATAGTAAGAAAAAAAAGAGTGAGCACTTACCTGGTTCTCAATGCTCCGCTTTTAGTTAGCATTTCCGTAAGGTCTGTTTATGTAAAGCTTTGTCAAGGGATTTTCGCCCTAGTGGTGCCATCAGACGTCCTGGCATGAAATCCTGGTGGGAGGACCCGGGGTCGTTATGACGAGCTTACACAGGGAATTTGGTTTCGCGTAAGATGGGAGTAAAAGTAAAAGAGAGAGAGAGAGAGAGAGAGAGAGAGAGAAAGAGAAGAAGAGAGAGAAACACTATCAAGCTTGCATACCGACCATACATGCGGACTCTTGTTATCCTCCTGCCCCCTTCCAAATCCTCCTCCCTGGCTCTGAAAATTTGATGAAGGTGGGCCAAAAAAATACCATGCTGGTGCTTTCATTGTACAACAATGCAATTTCTTTTTCGCAACTTTTTTTTTCTTTTTTGCGTCATGGGATGGGGTTTGATTACTATCATAGATTTCTTCTTCTTTTTCCACCTCTTTCGTTCTTTCGTTCACTCCACCCTCGTCTCTTCCTCTCTTCATTCCGTTCTCATTGCTCCCTCTTCGGCAATACAGTGATTGCGGTTATGGATTTGGGTCCATTCTGCTACAAGCCGTATTTTCGTCGCAGCAATATATATATGTATATATATTCGCATGTCTCTGATATCGACGATTGCCGTACGGCGAGGCGGAAGTCATGAATGCAAGATGAACTCTTTCAATGAAATGTCCTGTTGGAGGGGTTACCCAGCACTGCTGATTTCCATGATTGAATTCACACACAAAACATGCAACAAAAATAGCAAAAAAAAAAAAAAAAAAGATGGGCAGGTGAACGCGTAACTCGGTACTCGAAATGACGTGGAATAATTATTGTCAGTTGCGATTCGCAGTCATTCGTGCTTGATAATCTGTAATTGGTCGTTTTATTGGAAAGAAGAAAAAATTTAATATAAGATATTTCATTATATTGCAAAATCTCTCCAATATACAAATCCGTGGGGCTCCTCACTCTTGCAGGAGAAAAATTCTTTTCCAGAATAATGAGCAGTCAGGACAGATTTTGATTAAAAAATTTTCGATTCTAAATGAAGAGGGCAGTCTGCATGATCCAGTATTTTCACTTCAGTTCCTGTTGCAGTGATGAACCTTTTTATTTAAATTTTCTGAGGATTTGGGGGGCAACACAAGAAAACACCAACTCTCTCTCTCTCTCTCTCTCTCTCTCTCTCTCTCTCTCTCTCTCTCTCTCTCTCTCTCTCTCACATATGACAAATTTTGCATTTATGGCATAGTATACAGTAAATCTGCCAAATAGGATGAGGGTTTTGCTTCGATGAATGCGTCAGGGTATCCTACGGGATTTTGAAGTGTGGCAAGTGATACGCTCGCTTTGAGGTGTTACAGTTGAGCCAGATGCAGTTCCTGTTCTAACATCTAAACCATTACAAAATTTTTGAGTATTTAAGAAATTACTGATTGGCCTCTTCCTTTCGAAAGGACATTTAGAATCGCCTCTCGTATAGAACTTCATGTTGGTTGTTTCTATCAGTTACTCAATAAAACAACATTGCACGAACCTTCGAACTACTTCCGTTACTTGAGATGTTCAACTTCTCTAACGGTTGCAACACTGAAATTCTCGAAAGTCCTGATTGTATCTGACACCCATTTCTAGGTCGTAAATTGAATACAGCAAGTAAATTTGCACAGTTATGAAATTTGAATATGAAGACAAAGACTCTCCAGATCCGAGTTTGAATTATTAATCACTAATATGTTTATCCTATATGATATTTTGATAATAATAGTGCTATGGATGTTTGTGACCGTTGATAAGCACCATTGATAAGACTCTCAGATTTAACCGAGGTAACGTTCATTCTGCTTTAATGATTTTATTTTATGTTATGCCAATATTAGTATTGAGAAAAAACAAATCTCCTTTTCGGGAGGTTGAAACGCTGACCTATGATTTGCCAGACTAATATTGTGTCCACCCAACACCAGAGGTCATACAGTGTTGGCCTGGCAAATCATTGGTCGGTGGCTCAAATCCCCAAAGATGTTTGTCTTTATTATGTTTCCAAGCAAAATTGCCTGCGTATCATGCAATATTATTATTATTATTATTATTATTATTATTATTATTATTATTATTATTATTATTATTATTATTATTATTATTATGTAATACGTTTTACGTTCAGAACTTTATCAGTTTTTCTTTTTATTACCATTTTTTGGCATCCCCTCAGGAAAGCGTGTGATACATACGATGCGCACTTCATGAAATTTATATGAACGGAAGGGTACGGCTTCTTATGCAATATTCCGTATCGATCTTTGTATAAACTTAATCATAAGATTTCTTCAATCTGAATATTGCACGTGTATCTTTCATTTCTGTTACGATCTTGTAACAATACATAAACGAAAAGCGCAGATATTTTGATTGGATTTCTTATCGATAGACTTTTATCTGTTTTAACACTACGGTCATATTTCTGTCTATTTGTATCCAAAACACGACAGGCAAAACGCACGCCATGCGTGAACCATCTGGAAAAGTGACGTAGGGATTTTAGGAGGGAGAAAAAAAAAAGAAACTCCTATTGAATACCGTAACTTGTGAGACGCTGAGCATAGCATGTAAGTCACGTCGTATCATTGAATGTGTCGAAAATCCGGGTGGGCTAAAAAGTGTACCATCTTCTCTATCGACAGGACAAATCCGATGCAGTCGAGTCGTATCGTCGGCCGTTTCGCATGACAGATAATTCATCTACACTGTGCAACGATGTAGCATATGATTAGCGTCGTCATGCAATAGCTGATGACAAGTAGCATTATCGTGTTGTAGCCAATTACTGCTCTTTTTTCCTCTACAGGGATCTCTTTTTTTATTTCGTCCTGCTGAACGCTTCTGTAGCTTTGCCAATAACTTACTCGCACAAAGCTACATTCTTTGCAGAGATATTACAAGCCAGAAGTGACTAATAATTCATGTGGTTTTCGCTCCTTTTTGGGTGGCTTCTTCTTTTGATTGTTTCTCTATATTTTTTTCAACTTTATTTATTCATTATTTTACGTTTATTGTTATTGAATCAGATCATTTCACCCGGAAGGTGTGAATAACTTTCTCGAGCTTTATTTTGATAGTAACTGAATGAGGGAGTGATAAAAGGTCAATTATTATGCGGTGTTTGGGTCCAGTACCTTTGCTTGTTTGTTTGTTCACTCGGCTTTTCGTCCAGTATGATTTTTTATATCTAAACATTTCAAGAATCTCTTTGACCTTATTTCCTTTCGTCCTTGACATCCAGACCCTTTAAATTCTTTCCATGACACTTTTCCTTTTCTTCTTTTTCCAGCGACCATTGTGAGTTTCAGTCAGACTGCAGGTCCTCATATTAAGGAAAGTATCCCACGTCATTGTTTAGGGATTCCGTTCCTTTTCTTGTGTTTTAGTTCCCTGTAAAATTTCCTATCACTGAGCATTGAAATTTAACTTTTACGTTTAAAAGTAACTAGGGCTCAATAGCAAGGAACGAGAAGTCAGTAAAGCCTGAAATCATACAGTCTGCAGAAGACGTTCGCTAACAACTAATTCATTGCAAAATGATTCAATGATATCTACTCTGACAGCCTTCTCGTTTTGTATATGAGGCTTGTCCGCCTTTGCAGTGAGGCCTTTCCTTTGGAGTTCTGTCTAGCGTGGGTATAAGATTTCAATGTTTAAAGACAGTCAGGAAATTGTTTTTCTTTAATCGCTGATGTGCTTTAATTCTATCATATTGCTTCCCTTTCATCTCTCTCTCTCTCTCTCTCTCTCTCTCTCTCTCTCTCTCTCTCTCTCTCTCTCTCTCTCTCTCTCTCTCTCTCTTTAATGACAGTCGAATAAGTACTACATTAAAAGTTCATTCCATGTTTTGTAAAATCTCATATATATATATATATATATATATATATATATATATATATATATATATATATATATATATATATATATATATTTATATTTATATTTATATATATATATATACATACATACATACATATATATACATACATATATACAGTAGAGAGAGAGAGAGCGAGCCTTTTTGAAGCTTTTCATCAGAGGTCATCAACGGTGCCCGTAAAAATAGAAACGTAATCAGAAAACCAGGTAAAGCAGATGAAATCATTTTTGTGCGGTGTTATTTTTTATGTTAATATTCCTGCAACATACAAATTTGTGGTAACATCACTTTCAGCAGCGAATTGCCTGAAGATCTTTGTGTTTTCCATCAGAATGACCAATATTTTTTCCTGTACGCGATATTATATAACAACAGGTTTTCAATTGTAATTTCAACTCCAATCAATTATTGATTTTTTGATGGAACCATGAAATTTGCTCGGTCATTATTAATTAGAGGAAGATTTTTCATATATTTGCGCTGAAATAGAATCGCAGTCCTACGAAATACTGTATATTTGCAGAGAACTCCTATCTTTTATTTTTCTTATCTAACCTTTGTTTATTCATATAAGTTCTATCTGATCTTTTTTCCTTTCTCCTGATTTTCCTGTGGGACTTTTCCTCATCCAAAGAACTATTTATTTTTCATTATTCAAACTACTTTCTAACTAATATTTACACAGCTACGGTAAATTTTGACGTTGAACTTCAAGCAAATTACCCGAAGGTCATTTTTCACCCCAGCGCATCAGAATATTAAAGAATAAGGAAATGCATGCATTGTATTCTCAGTCACCTACTTCCTTAAATTACCCTCTGAAAGTAAAAGATTATTTATCAACTGATATAGGGTCATTTATATAAATACATTTATATTTATATATATGTATATGTATATGTATATATATATATATATATATATATATATATATATATATATATATATATATATATATATATATATATATTTTATTTAGCAGTACGTCCTCTCACAAAATACAGTGTTCCTTTAAGTGCTGCCTATGAAGTTATTATAAAGTTAAAATGTTGGATTACCTTATCATTTTGTTGACATCAGCAAAATTTTCCCGAAGTTGCACTCTTGCGCAAGTCAAAGCCTCGTGTGACGTCACGCCATGCTTGGCTTACAAAACATCGCCACCAACGAGGTGACAGTATTTTGTTTATGTGCCGGCGTTGCCTGATGGAGAAATGATTACCGGATTGTGGGGCCGATCAGCAACGTCTTCTGAAAAATGTAGATGGACAGTGCTTGCCTGAGGTTGAAATGCGTAGGGCTCTCTGGTTTTTTGTTGCTTGCTAGAGTATCATACTGCTAAATGTAAGCTGAAAAATTACTTTTCTTTTTTCTCTAAAGTAATTTTTGTTCATTCTTTGCTTCAAGGCGTTCATAAATACACCATACATCCTCTTGTGAAGTCAGAGGCTTGAAGGAAATATTTTAAGCAAAATTAATACACTAGGGTAAATCTGTACGTTGTAAATAGTTTTATATGTATAGCATTAGTTTCTATAACGATTATTATTAACCAAATCCATCGATTTAAACGTAAGTATTGGAAGTGAGTGACACTAATAAATAAAGTATATCCCCAATAACGATTACACAATGCTGGATTAAGCGACACATCGTCAAAATAGTGACTGTGCTATTGTCGCTATCAGTGTGGCCTCGCCTCCAAGACTGCCTCTGATGTTTCGTGACAAAAACTGCGAGAGAGAGAGAGAGAGAGAGAGAGAGAGAGAGAGTTTTAGGTGTTAAAACCGCTGGCCTGCTCTTCCTTAGCTTTTACTATTTTAATTAATCAAATACTGGGGCTTTTCTGGCGTCAGTTTTATGAATGTAACTACGGTTCAGAGAAGTAATCGTGTTGTAACACCTATGAAATACTGAAATAGAAATTATAACAAAATAGAAGAAATTAAAAGGAACAGTGATACTATTCTCAAGATTGGCACTGATTTATCGTCATCATATTGAACTTTATTTACATTAATGGTGAAAGTATCTGTAACAAGCATAAAATTACAGCATTAGAAACTGCATGTGAGAAAGAAAGGTGTCCCATAAGTCAGCCTAAGTTGCTTAAGTTCAAGTAACTTGTGAAACTTAAGGACCTGAGTCACGATTTCTTAACAATTTGTGTACCTTACCAGATAAACAACTATATAAATATACAATATTATTCGTCGCAGAGTTCTAGAAGCTTTAATTTAAGATGAGAAAAAGAAAGTTAACATGTAAATAATTCGATGAATATGAAATTAGAACAATTTATGAACAATAAAGAACATTGTTTATGTGATAATAGGTAACATGAAAGAGTGATTCGAAAAGTGATTAAAAAATTAATATAGTTTTTTAAATAGGATTTATTTATATGAAAATAGTCTGACGTCATTTGAATAATGAATATGTAAATAAGCACTCAGCTGTCTCAAGTATAAGGTTCCTGAATGCAAGTAAAGTTTATATTACATATATAAAAGAGTTAAAAGGACAGTTTCATTATTCTAGAGTTTATACATTTAGAAAAGAATCCACTTCATAAACGATAGATTAAATTAGTGCGGTAATCTAATGACGACGATAACTCAGTGCCACTCCTGTGAACAGCATCACAGTTTCTTTTAATTTCTTCTATTTTGTTATAATTTCTATTTTAGTATTTCAAAGGTGTTACAACGTGATTACTTCACTGAACCGTAGTTACATTCATCAAACAGTGACCTTAGTTGTTGTGACGCCAGAAAAATCCCAGTAATTGACTGATTAATTAAATTAAATTCAAACTGTTTATGGGCATCCTAGCAGTATGAATGAGCTGATTTCAGGTTTGGTTAACGAACTCATCTCTGTTGAAATGAAAAAGTTAGTCAGACTATCAAAAGCATTTTTCCATTTCATTACCATATTTGCTGGAGATTAGCATAAATTTTTTTAGCCATGAGACACTTGGCAACGCTGGCGGTTACTGGAAACGAATTGCATTTTAAATGTTGACTCTCTCTCTCTCTCTCTCTCTCTCTCTCTCTCTCTCTCTCTCTCTCTCTCTCTCTCTCTCTCTCTCTCTCAGTAATCCAGTCCCCCGAACTCAAAGCATATGCAAAATTTAAATACGAACTTGAGAGGATAAAATATATATATATATATATATATATATATATATATATATATATATATATATATATATATATATATATATATATATATATATATAAATATATATGTGTGTGTGTGGCAGTGTGGAAATCTGCAAAAAAAATATCCGACATAGATATATCTTGATAACTACCGGGTGACGCAAAATCTCAGTTATATTTAGCAAATGTTCAGAATCATGAAGTCTACCTTTTGAAAGAGGAACGAGTTCATTAATCTGTTAAGAGAACACCGTCAGGTGATAGCTCTTCCAAAATCTTCAATTACGGTTCTTTGAATAGTAAATGACAGCTGGAAAGGTTTTAGGTTTGCTAAGGATTCTCTCGGAAAGGGTGCTTGACTTGTTTTAAAATATGTTATTTTTCATTTAATTTCATGTTGCCCAGGTCGGTTTTATGATCTGCTGTGATGATACGATTACCCAAAGGATTGCTCATGCTGATGTTTCATTTACATATACAGTATATATATATTATATATATATATATACATATATATATATATATATATATATATATATATATATATATATATATATATATATGAATATATATATATATATATATATGAATATATATATATATGATACTACATATATATATTTATATATATATATACATATATATATATATATATATATATATATATATATATATATATATATGAATATATATATATATATATATATATATATATATATGAATATATATATATATATGAATATATATATATATATATATATATATATATATATATATGATACTATATGTATATGTATATTAGAGAGAGAGAGAGAAATACTTTTCACCTTCCCAGGATAGCCTTTAGTGGGTTTTAACCTTCCAATTCCCAGTTAGTATTTTAAGATAAAGTTATTATTCCGAATGCTAATGTACCACGGATTTTACCCACTACAGTTGAAAAGAAAAATACCAGGTGTTTCAGTCGCTGTTACAGGTCAGTAGAGAAACAAGAGGTTTTAATGGAAACTGATCTTACTGATCTGTCCTTGCATGGAATTTCCACTCAAGCCCTCTCGCTTGTTGGAGTGATTTAACTGCTAGACTATAAAACACACACACACACATACATACATTATATATATATATATATGTGTGTGTGTGTGTGTGTCTGTGTATATGTACATGTATGTATATATATGTATATATATATATATATATATATATATATATATATATGTGTGTGTGTGTGTGTGTGTATATAGATTAGATATATATGCACGTACGTACGAGTATGTATATGTGTATAAACTACACATATACACCTACATTAATGTAACAGAGAAACATACGCATGTTTACAATAATTTTCATTCCCGAAAAAAATAATTCAGGAAGCAGAGAAATTTACGGAAATGACGGGCATGGAACCAGGAGCTTGGAGCTTAGAGCTTAAGATCGAGACTCTGCCAAAGCCACTTTTTTTATTTTTTTTTTTTTTTATTTCCCGGTAATTTTCCAACATGTAAATGAATGTCTTCTTCGTAAGTTAATCAGAATAAAATCTTACCCGGAAAGAATCTTTACGAGACTTTGGAGACAAACTAATTATATACCTAGATTTGTTGTATAAGCATTTGTTAATAGATGGAGAATAATTTTCATGAATTGTTATTCAACTTGGTGTGGATTATTCTGTCTCTAATTCTGTCCGTAATTAGATTTGAGGTATATATGCTGTCCTTCCCATTGATATAACCATTTCAATCTCTCTTTCTGTCTATATGTCTATCTATAAATCTATCTATCTGTATATATATATATATAGATGGATAGATAGATAGAAAGAGAGATTGAAATGATGGGAAGGACAGCATATACGAGTATACATCAAATCTAATTAGCGACAAAATTAGACAGAATAATCTACACCAAGTTGAATAACAGTTCATGAAAATTATTCTCCATCTATTAACAAATGTTTTATACTAATATATAAATAAATAAATAAATATAATATATATATATATATATATATATATATATATATATATATATATATATATCCATACATTATGTGTGTATACATAAATGTATGAGTAGGCGTGCGTTGCTAACCGCTCGTGTGTGTATCCATACAGAAACGCATGTATAACTTACTGTACACGTCTACGAAAATAAAAAAAAAAAACCTTCGTTGCCATGGAGACTAAGTGGCTTATCCTCCTCTATCCTTGCAAGTCGAGGAATGTCACCCTGCCCTTTTTTCTTTTTATTCTCTCAACCCTTTTCGGTCGTTCGCCGAGGTGGTTATTCTCACGCCATATAAATCGCCTCGCGTGACCTCGAGCCATATATGCGTTCGAGAGGAGGAGGAGGAGAAAAAGATAAGGGCCCGCTTTTATGTACTGGATAGTGACATGCTCGTGTGTACATAGACACGGGGCCGTGGACACGTTTCGGCGCATGCGCACATTTACTGGCACTCGTGAAATTGTAAGTTCTCGAAGACGTTAAAACTTATCAGATTTGAGGTCGTAAAGTTTGAAATGCAGTCAGGTACTCTTCGGTCACAGTATTTAAAATGAAAGATAAGATATTGAGAGGAGAATTTTTATTTCCTTTAAAGTATACGTTCTGCTATTTTACAATATTGGCAATGGTTTAAATAACTCACGTAGATAAATAAACATTGCAAATCAATATCAGTTTGTCATACAAATAGACAAATTGATAGAAATAAATAAATGGATATAAAGTCTCCACAGAAAAGCAAATGGAATAGTGAGAGATAAAAAATAAGCATGTTATTTGTGAAGATATGTTTTACTGAAGCCCTTATGGAATCCTCAAACATGTCGCCAGGAATTAGACGGAAATGGTCTGTGATAAATTGTTACTTTATTATGGAGTTATTTATTTCGTAATTCAAAAATACAACAGTGTATAGTGCATATACATATACATTTGTGTATATACATTTATACATACATATATATATATATGTATATACACATTTATATATGTATATATATATAAAATATATATATATATATATATATATATATATATATATATATATATATATATATATATATATATATATATATATATATATATATATATATATAAGCCATACAGTCACAAGGATCACGTGACTCAATGTACTTAAATACACGAAAGCGTTTGGTACTCAAGCCTTTTAATAGTTCGTTCGGACTTGGAATATATACATATATATATATATATATATATATATATATATATATATATATAGCAAAATTTTAATATAATAGTAAAAGTGGTAGAATATTATACTCCTAGGATTGCGCCATATTAAAAATTCGTCTTACTCCCTTAAATGAGGGGAAGATTCACCTACAAATTTTTCTTTTCTTATCAGCGGAGATAGTTTGAGAACGCATTTAACAAGTGACCTATAAATAAGAATTAAGATCAAATACGTATTTAGTTTGTATTCTGTCAGGCAGATACAGGTAGAAAGACACACGGACATACATTATAGAATAAACCCGATTCTGTACATGATTCATGATCGGTGAAATTCCTGACGCATACTTTTGATTCCGACTCTAGCAGTGAGCAGATCTTGGGATTATGAATGCGCATCGCATTCGCCCAAAAACTGTGACCCGGCGACTAACCCGTCGATCTAGTTTTGGGACACAAATAGAACCGAGCGGCGGAGGCGCGATTTTTTTTTTTTTTTTTTTTTTTTAGCGCCCTCTATCGGCGGCGATGGAGCCCGATCTGAAGCGGATTGAAGTTTTATATCTCCCAAACCGATTTCGCTAATAGAACCAGAGGGTCAGCCCTATGTTTCCGAGTTCCTATATGAATTTGGGGCTTTTTGGCGCTGACCAGCTACTCCCCACTCACCCCCTTCTCAGCCCCCTCCACCACGACCAATCCATACGCCTTACTCCTAACAGTTTCGACGCTTATTACATTATGACGGCTCGCAAACATTGCTCATCTTATCGTTGACATACACATGATCTTTGTAGCCTAATATCTGTGTCTTCATATTAGTGTCTGTATGTATACCTGTCCTGTCTGCGAATGTTTATATATCTTTTGTTCTAGATCATGCGTTTGTATGCATATACGTTTACGAATGTTTATACATCTTCATTGTTTATATATGATCAAACAAATAGACGATTCTATTTTATTAGTTTCCTCATGCGACGGCGTGATTTGAAAGTTCCGACTCCCGAATATTAAATGTGTTGTAAAAGGGTATCATGACTTTGTAGAAATGACTGATCAGTAATATTTATATAGATAGACAGGTAGACATATATGTATGTGAATATATGTGTATATCTATATATGGAGAGAGGGGGGATTTTGTTTGCGTACGTTCATTAAACAACGTGAATGTTTTCATTTTTTTTTCTCGGCGTGGCTTTCATAGTGAGCACGTATTACCAGGCAAGGGAAAGTGTAGAAATCAAGTTAACATGAGATAGCAGCACTAAATGAGAGAGAGAGAGAGAGAGAGAGAGAGAGAGAGAGAAACAGCATTCTTTTTCATCTCGTGACCACCGGCCATGACAATCTCCTTAGAATATCACAGAATGAAACAAGTGGTCATTAGCCTCTGCCATTAAAGCCTTTCCTTTTAGTTATTCGTCTTTTGTGTGTGTGAGAGAGAGAGAGAGAGGAGAGAATAAAAGTATGTTACATCTGCTTACTGGAACTCGTTTGGAGTATTTAGTACTGGAAGTATTTATGCAACGGTTAATCGTTGTATATCTTTTCAATTTCATTAAGCGTCTTGATTTCCTAGTGGCCACAGAGATATGGACATGGATTTTTTTTTCTGCTGTACGAACACCTTTTATGTTCATTCTTGCGTATTCAACTGCAGGGACGCTATGAAAATCGAGTAACTTTGGTCCCATTTCAAGAAAAAGCTACTGGTATTAGTTCCCTCGTACTCAAATACCCAAAATTTTAAGAGGCCTGTCTTATGATATACTATGGAGACCCTTGTCTGAAATTTTAGGATGTGAGGTAATTTACTTTCCAATAAAGGAAGATTCATATATTATACGAGTGATTTTTCACTCTTCTGTGTAGCCTAACATTATCCTGACCGATTTTATATTTACATAAAATTATTATTTATCGTATTTAGTATGTTTTTGTAAATTTATAGTTTCTTATAATTCAGTAAGTAAAAGCCTGTCACATGAAACTGAAATTTCATAAGAAATTATCCGTAAGTTTTGATTCAACAGTATTTATGCATTCATACACATACATTGAAACATATGAGGACATACAGATATGAAGGTTTCTCTATGTTTATAAGCCCACTCACACATTGGTAAATGTATGTGTACACATAAGCGTGGCGTGGCTCTCCTTTGATTGTTTGTGCAATAGAAGTGAACTTCACAAAGCAGCGTAGCGGAAATCGATGACCGCATTATTGACTCGGCGATTAAGCGTAAGATGGGTAATTAATCAGCTGATATGGATTAATGGCGATGCAATTTTTGTAGCAACTTTCATTTATCAAGAGCGCCCATCTTTTCAGAGATTACGCTAAGTAACACGATAGTTGAATAATTGTCGTATGCATAATTGATCACTTGCTCAGAACTTATTCTTTTTTTTTTTTAAATATCTATCGGTGATAGGATTCCAGTGACGTTCGCTTAAAGATGTTTGGGTCGACGGAATTTGACGGAAATTACTTAATATTTTATTTAACTAAAAATATTCGTTCTGATCGCTCATCAGTTAAAGAAAGGAATTCTTGAATTACTTATTTTTAGAAAGCGTAGTGAAATCATTGAGAGAGTCTACGCTAACAAATCACTTGAATAGCATAAAATACCTTTTAAAGTAACAAATAAACTGGCATTAGCAGACCGGGTATTATCTCCCCTGCGTGTGATTGTCGACCGGCAATTATCTGTGGCCCTGCCAAAATAATTGACCGCCTGCAATTAGTTGATAATTTGCCTCACCTGCTATACAATTGGGATGATTAGAAAGGGGGGTTTTAGGCCAGGTGTACGAGCCACGAAATATGGGGAAAAGAGATATTAAAGAAAAAGAAATAGGAAAAACATTAAGATTATACGTTGCCGGGACGAATATTACGTCTTGAATTCATAATACATTTTTTCTATTCTATAAATGATACATTTTCCAATGTCTTGAAGAGTTGAGTAGCACCAAGTTAGAGAAAACATCCGTACCAGAAATGATATTCACTGATGAAAAACAGAAAATTCATGCCTGTATAGAGTGAGGATGCTTTGTTTAAGTAAAGATCAAGTTTTTATTGTCGTTGTTCATTTTTTATTAAAAGAAAGATGTGAGTTGACAAAAAAAAGTAGTTGACGGACTACTTTCTACAGTAGATCTGTATTGCTAAAATCCTTCATCTGTCTCTGTCTTTGTCTCTTGAGGTCCAGTTGCTAATATACTATTAGTTTATTGTTAAGTTAAAAAGCCTGATGAGCTTCCTTGTAATAAGGAAGCATGATTCCATTTTAAAATCTGAAGTATGTATGTGCGTATATATGCCTGTATGTAAAAAAAATTTATATATATATATATATATATATATATATATATATATATATATATATATATATATATATATTATACATATATATGTTATAAATACAGTATATATAATGTATATATACATATACTGTATAAGAGTGTATGTGTGTGTAGTGTCATGAAGTGTTGCTTAACTCCCCCATCACTGCAGATAAACTTTCTTTGTATGTATAAAAATTACCAATAATGCATCTTCACTTACACACACACACACACATATATATATATATATATATATATATATATATATATATATATATATATATATATATATATATATATATGTATATATATATATTATATATATTTATATACATATATATATATGTGTGTGTATATGTATATATATATATTTATATATAACATATACTGTATATGTATTATATATACATATATATAACATATTATATATATACCCTTTAAAATCTCTCTCTGTGTACATACACAGACATTTGTATTTTGTATTCATGTACACACTGGGAATGTATATATGAATGTTGAGAATTGTTGTGGAAAGAGTCAACATTCATACAATGAAGGTGTTTGATTTATTTCCCTTAAAACTTCCACTGATTTAGGTATAAAAAGAAGGCAAAATTCTTCATTGATGTCTTTAGTAGGATCCATACCTGAAGGCATCATTTTTTTTCTTCTTTTCATAACTGTTACCTTCTGGAAAGGATTC
>NC_089742.1:53331770-53334270 GCF_040412425.1 Macrobrachium rosenbergii
GTATGTGCAATACTGAAAAGCAAGAAAGATGGAAATATGACAGAAATGTCTGATAATCATGGAAAACCACTCATCTTAAAAAGATGAGTCACAATGTGTTTTGGTCTCCTGGTCACCTTAGAGGAAAGGACAGATTAACTCAGACTTAAGGGTGCGTATTGCAAAGTATTGGGAGGGAGAAGGAAATGTAAGCTTATGTAATGCCCTGAAAAAAGATGATGAGAAAGCTTTGACAGAATGAGAAAATCGTGATGTGTAGTGCAAGACACAATTGAAATTTAAATATCTGGAATATACTTCGACGGGTGTCTGATGAATACATTATGAAGTATAAAGTAGATGAGAATCTGGAATTTCTGAGCATAAGGACTAAACCTTGATTCGGTATTTAAGGGATGAATATAGTAACAACTACTGCCTTATATTGATTTCTGGAACTAACTTTTTCTAAGAGGGAATGTCTTATCAGTAAAAAAAAAAACATAAATACATGTTCGAGTGGATGAGTTGGTGAAAATGAAAAGCAACTAGAAATTAGATGTCAAAAGACGCAGTAAGATATTTACGGTAGTCATTTATAAAAGTTTATTTACAAACCCTCTTCTGTTGTATAGTTGTTTGTTTACATTAATATGATAAAAACCTAATGGAATTAATTTCCACCCTTCACAAAATTTACAAGGGTATGATTTTATAGCATTGCTGGGGAATTGGACGTCAGATTTCCTTCATTTTCTTTACTTCTCTATCAGAAGTGCCGTCAATGCACCTCATGCGATGCAATGTAGGCATTACTTGAGGTTCTTTGCAGCGTCCCTTCGGCCCCTAGCTGCGACCTCCTTCATTCCTTTTACTGTACCTCCAATTATATTCTCTTTCTTCCACCTTACTGTCCACCCTGTTACACCTTTCAGACTTTTTCACTGTCAATTTCCGTTTCAGCGCTGAATGGCCTTAGATGCCCAGTGCTTGGCATGTATGCCTAAAATCTGTAAATCAGTCAGTCAATCAATCTGTCAGATCTACTATAACTAAATTCTGAGAACGATCGCTAATGTTAATCAATCAAGCGAGAATTATTTGTATCATATATATTACATCCTATTTACATAATTTACATAGTTTTTGTTTTTATAGATATTTGATTTACAAATAATCTATTGAGCAATGTTCACAGCTTCACCGACCGAAGCCGCCTTGTGGCGGTTTGCAGACAGATTGCTGCAAGCAGATGTCAAAGCAGCACTTATCAACGCCACTACAATTACTGTCACTAGAGCAGGGCTGTGGACCAAAGTGACTTCTCACTGGAGGACACGCAGGACGCACTGGTGGGCACTGGCCTGGTTTGAAGCCTCCAAAGACCCCGCCAAAACCAGGCCCAAAACCTCCACCACCAAATCCAGGGCCGAAACCGACTCCAAAACCAGGGCCGATGCCTCCTCCGAAACCAGGCCGGAAACCACCTCCAAATCCACCAAATGGTCGACCTCCAACTCCTGTAGGTCGACCTCCAAATCCTCCTACAGGTCGACCTCCAAATCCTCCTACAGGTCGACCTCCAAATCCTCCTACAGGTCGACCTCCAAATCCTCCGCCAAGTCCTCCAACAGGTTGACCTCCAAATCCTCCAGCAGGTTGACCTCCAAATCCACCAACGGAACTTCCACCAACATCGCCTGCAAAGTTAGGGTTGCCGATCGCTCCAAGAAACGCTCCAAGCAGAGACCCGCTCTGGAGCCCTCCTGCACCAGCGACCCTGTTGCCGCCACCTGCAACATCTTGATTGCTGCCTCCTGTGGTCCGCCCCTCGATCACAGGCGTCGATCGTGCCTGGACTCCTCCGGCTTCGAGGTCATCGCTATCAGCGTCTTCTTGAACGACGCTGACTGGTTTGCCCAGCAGGTCGCGCACATCGTTCTGGGCAGTCACGGTGACCGTGGCCAGGAGTAGCCAAAGGACCTTCATCTGGAAATAATTTTGGACGCTTGAATGCCATCACGTTAAGACATGCCCATGATAAGTCACCTCCGGAAAAATCATTTTCAGCAAGGGAGGTTTTAATTATATCATTAGAAATAACAGTTACTGTGATCAAATGATCTCTCTGTAAATTAATGTTTTAGACCTAAAAATTGACTAAATTCGAAAACTCCAACATTTTGTCTACTCTCCTTTCAGTGTACATTAGAATCTTTAAGGCTTTCATATACCGATTATCATTGCATAAAAATAGTGTTGATTGTTGTTTTTTAAACCTTGCAACTTTAATTGAAATTTCAGTAAGAAACGAGTACCTTTCCTAATTCTTCGTACCATTAAGCAATAAATTGACGAGTAGGAACCAACTGGCGTGTTTGAATCTGTGGAAAGCACACTGAACAACTTTTGGTATTTATTGAAACGGTTGCATTGACTCAAAATGTATACTACTAACAAAAGCTAGCCAAAGTGTCACTTCCCATACAGATATATTTTTATTTTTTACATTATCATGATT
>NC_089742.1:53339270-53359270 GCF_040412425.1 Macrobrachium rosenbergii
TTTGGTCAATGAATTGTGGTTCAGCTCTTTTTTGTGTCCAAGTTACTGAGAATGTTAGTTAACAAAGAATATAGTGATGATAATAAAAAGTTAATAATAATGGTTTATTTACAGTTTCGTTGGTAACATGAAGCTGACTACAATGGAAAGATGTTTTTGATTATATACAGTGCTTTGTACATAATACTTATTTATAATACACAATACAACTAAGCATTCCTTTATCACTGTCTTCTCCTGTACTTTAAAAGTAAAGCAAGGATCCATCAACCAAAGGTCACAGGCCCTGCTCCAGGTCCAACAGGGAACCCAGATCCAAAGCCAGTGGGCCTTCCGCCAAAACCGCCTCCAAAGCCAGCCCCGGTAGGCCTTCCACCGAAGCCACCTCCAAAGCCGGATCCGGTAGGCCTTCCACCAAAGCCACCCCCAAAGCCAGGTCCACCAAAGCCGCCTCCAAACCCAGATCCTCCGAAATTGCCTCCAAAGCCAGGTCCACCGAAACCTCCCCCAAATCCAGGGTTGAGTCCTCCTCCAAGACCAGGCTGAAAACCGCCCAGTCCACCTCCAAGACCAGGCTGCAAACCGCCCAGTCCACCTCCAAGACCAGGCTGCAAACCGCCCAGTCCACCTCCAAGACCAGGCTGCAAACCGCCCAGACCGCCTCCAAGACCAGGCTGTAAACCGCCCAGTCCACCTCCAAGACCAGGCTGCAAACCGCCCAGCCCACCACCAAGACCAGGCTGCAAACCGCCCAGTCCACCTCCAAGACCAGGCTGCAAACCGCCCAGTCCGCCTCCGAAGTTAGGGTTGCCGACGGCTCCCAGGAATCCTCCAATCAAATTCTGGCCGAGGCTGACGAGTGGATTGAGTCCTCCGGTTCCGCCAAGACCAAGGAACCTACTCTCGCCTGCATTGCCATCCTGAGCGCTGCTGCCTTGCCCAGCGGCAGTCGTGGTCCTTCCCTCAATCCTAGAATTTGCGGCGGACTCCTCCTGGGCCTCTTCGAAATCATTGAGTATGCTTTCGGCGTCGAGGTCGTCGGAATCAGGGTCAGCTGTGACTTCGTTTTCTTCTTCCTCTTCTTTGCGAGCGCTGCTGACCTCTGACACCTGACTGACACTAACCGGTTTGCCAATCAGAGCGCCCGTGTTGCCTCTACTGTGGGCCGATACGGCGACCACGGCCAGAAGGAGTATCCAAAGGACCTTCATCTGAAAATAATTTTGGACGCTTGAATGTCATTGTATTAAGATAAGCGTGCAGGAAACCATCCCAGGAAGAATCATTTTCAGGAAATTAGGCTGTCATGGCTACAGTAAAATAAAAAAGAAAAGAGCAGTTGTTTTGATCAAATAGAATAGAATATAGAAGTAAGGCCAAAGGCCAAGCGCTGGGACCTATGAGGTCATTCAGCACTGAAAGGAAAATTGACAGTAAGAAGGTTTGGAACGTGTAACAGTAATAAAACCTTGCAGTTGCACTGAGAGAGAGCTGTTACACATGTGGAAAGTCAGATAGAAGAAAGAGAATATGAACGGAGGTATAGTAAAAGGAATGAAAAAGGTTGCAGCTAGGGGCCGAGGGGACGCTGCAAAGACCCTTTGCACTGACGGCACTAGCACACACCCCACCCGCCGCCTACGGGGCTTTGATCAAATGTTCTTGTAATGAAATAAATTTAGTCTTATTTGGTCATCATGAATAGAATCCTAGAATTTCCATAAAGCACAAAATAATATTTATTCTGTTTCCTTTTAATGTTCTTCAGAATTTTAAGGCAATTATTTATGGATTGTTGTCGTGCCAGAAAAAGCGTTGGTTGTTTCTTTCGAAACCTTGCAACCGTAACCCGTAATTTTGGAATGAAATGAACACCTTTCCTAATTCTTTTCATCTGATAATTGATAAATGGTATGTAGAAACCACGTGGTGTATTGAAACTGTGGAAAGCACAACTTTCAGTATCAATTGAAACTGTTATAAGTGATTGCTGAATAACTACAATTTAAAGTGCTAGCGAAAACAGGCAAATCCAGCCAAAGTGTTGCTACCGATACAAAAATATTCTCATTTTTTCTCATAAAGATTTAGCTTCATTTTTTGTGAAGATATTCCCTAGTCTTAATTACTGTTTTACGGGAAATGTGTAGTTTAGTGTAGTCGTTCTGCCGTAGACATATCTCTATTGAATGTCCATTTTTATGAAAACAGAGAAGTTACGTCACATTCGTCGCTCAGCTTTCAATTAAATGTCCAAAACGGCTGGGTGTCGGAGTAATACATACAAGTTATGTGTTAGATCCCACAAATCAACGTCCAGACCCTACCTTTGTTTGCAGCTGTGCGGTAAACGATGCTTTGGTGCTGTCAGCGAGGGTTATACACGCTTTTATACTTTGGTGAGGACCATCCAAGTAGACGCCCTTCGAATTGGGGAGAATAATTGGGCGCAGTTTTTATGATGGGCGCCTCCCGTGACGCACCGAGGCTCGAAGTCACCCGGAATGTCAGACTGTAGGAGAAAAAGTTACCATACCACAAGGCGAGTTTTTTATTTATTTATTTTTTTCGTCGTTGTGACTTAGCATTTAACTGGACTTGTTCTTGATGCTAGGTAATTACAGTGATAAAATTGCTGTTCGGGCACCTGATGCGCTTCCGTCCTTTTTTTTATGCTACTTTCTCCAACTAATACTTTTTTTTTATTAATTTATAAATTTTACGCTTCAAGGGTAGTGTACGATTTGCTGTCCAAGCTCTATTTTAAATGAAATAATTCTGCTGTTAATTTCTCAAATAAAGTTTGGAAGAAATTACGTTATTGAATTACATTATTCGTGTATTTATTTGTTTCTTTCTTTGTCTGTGTTTATTTGTCTGTTCTCATGATCACGCGAAGTATCATTCTTGTACTTTTACGAAACTTCTCCCCAAAGGTGAGCCTCGAGACTGGCAACAAATTACTACATATTGGGAGCGATAGGAATGTAATATTTTGGGAGATGAAACCATATTTAACGGGGTAGACTGTTTAAACTTAAGAATAAAACCTTAAGCACCGTTACTGTATATTTAAGTACATATACAAATTTAACCTTTCATTCGTGACCAGCAACAAGCGGTATAATTTTAAGAGAGACAGGAATGAGAAGTTTGGGAGGAGAGGTCTTTCTTGGGGTGGATAGCCCTTGGCTTAAGTTTACAATCTGCTAACGCTCTTGTTATTTGGAAGATTATTCTTATTGTTGGTTAGATTTTTCCTTGAACAATTCCAATACTTTCGAAGACTGGCCTTCGTAACTGGAAACATAAAAAGAGCACGAGAGAAGTACAAAAGTTCCAAAGCGACACTTATGCTGCTGCAGCTCGCACTCCACATAAGTAAATTAGAATAATACTCTTCAGTCCAGCAACAACAGCTGAATGGAAGTCTTTGAATTTTTTTTCAACATGCCTCTTGGATTAGGGATCTACTTGAAATGCCATGGATATGTTTTGAGAAAATATCTTGAGGAATAATTATAGACAGCTATCAAAAGTGATTATTATTATTAGCACTAAAAACTATGAAGAACAATCTCGTTCTTTAAAGATGAGTGTGAAATGATACCCTTGTCTTGCGTAATTAATCTTGGCGTATTGTTAGGGTAAGTCCGTATTGCGGTAAAATCTGTCTTAATCACGCGTTGGCCCTTATTGCACACTCATTACAAACAGGTTTAAAACACGTCGACGATTTATTAGTAGTCCTAGCCAGGGCTTCATACGATTATCCAGCATTTTCTAAGTTGCGTTCTCCATTTACGGTTGTTGACATGTTCTCAACATGTTTGTGATATGTATGCGACAGGTTGGCAACAAATGTTTATGACAAGTTGTGGACGCACCCTTAGATATACGCTTCAAATCCTTAAACTGTATGAGGCCTACTGTTTTTCGTCAGACATATCAAACTAGATCAAAGTTTTTTATCAGAGCTGCTTACTAATATCAGATTTTACCTTTATCACCTAACTGCTTGACCATGCGTGTTTGTGACATGACTTTCCTGACCCACGCCCACGATTAACGTACCCAAGCGAGCAGTAGCGGGACAGCGTGTGGGAAAAGCAGTGTGTGGGTGTGTGTGAGTGTGCACTTAAGTATGTATGTGTTTCTGACCGCTTGCATTTCAGTTCTTTGTAAAGCAAATATGAGTATTAAGTACCATAGCCAGTGCTTAAAAGGAAGGCATCCTTGTTTCTGGCAGCAAGTTCTAAAACTTACGATTAACATCATCAATCATTCTATTAAAAACACAGCTATGATACATTTTCAAGAAATAATTTACAAACTAGTGTTTTATACCACCATAAGGTAAAGACTGCCTTGCAACGAAACTGTCAAGTCAGCAATAAAAACGAGAAAACTGAAATGTGAAAAAGTCAAGAATACTGATTACTTTAAAAACTGCCAATTTATTCTTTCCCGCTATACTCCTAAAAATTTCAGTAAATTTCGTGGATGAAATCGCTGACCCCAAACCCTTTTCTTCCATAGCTGCCACCTACCATGGTCGACAGATTGATATGTACTGGATTCACAGTTTTGGTCAACTTAGGCACAATGGAAAACGGTTGGTTTTATGACTATCAAATCTTCAAACGTCACTGTGGACCTTTCATCTCTTGGTAACAGTATGTTATAGTACTTCTTTTGATATATATATATATATATATATATATATATATATATATATATATATATATATATATACAAAATATATATTTATTTATTTATACGTATACATGTATACATACACATACAGACACACATATATATCTTGAAGCTACAAATGTCGCAATATCAATTCACGCTACCTCAGGATATCTCCGTTGGAGAATTGTCGCCGAAGGGAATTTATATAAGTGATAAATGAATTGGAATGGTCGGGACACGAACCCGTGACACGAAAAAACCTATTCAGCGACTCCAGTGGACGTTAACCATTGAGCCTCCAACGGAGATATCCCGTGGTAGCGTGAATTCGATATTAAGCGACATTTGTAGCTTCATGATTGTATATAAATCACGGTGTGATAAAATTTCACACACATATATATATATATATATATATATATATATATATATATATATATATATATATATATATATATATGTGTGTGTGTGTGTGTGTGTGTGTGTGTGTGTGTGTGTGATCATAATCACACACAAAGTGATTTATTCATCACACACCATCATACGTGAAAAATGAAGAAACTGAGAGTGTAGGTCCTGAATGGTTTCGATTTTATTTCAGAATCATAACGAAGGACTGATACATTATGATAGAAATCAAAATATATATATACTATAGGGACAGTAAAGACATATATATATATATATATATATATATATATATATATATATATATATATATATATATATATATATATATATATATATATATATATATATATATATAGTGTGTATATATAATTATATATTTGCAGTATATATTTTATATGTATGTATACAAATATTGAGCCACAAATATCATTTAATATCAATTCATTATACATAGGTAATAACATATACTCAAAATTATAACTTTTTGTACATCTGTGGCTACCATGGTTCGAACAGAGGCCAGGTTTATATAATTTTATATATATATATATATATATATATATATATATATATATATATATATTATATTTATATATATATATATATATATATATATATATATATATATATATATATATATATAAGAGCAGTTCAAAGAAGTGACATGTCGTAGGAGTGACATAACAAAGGAGTGATGCCTCAGATATAAGTTTCAAAGGAGTGACAACCGTCCAACCAGTATTTAAAATATGTTAACAATTCGTAGTTCTAGTTTTTAAAATAAAATCTTAATCATTTAATAATTTTTATAATTTTTGGTTACTTTGTCACTTCATCGTTATGTCACTCCAATAAAATGTCTCCTTTAATACGGTATTCATGTCACTCCTTTGTTAAGTCACTCCTATGAAACGTCACTCCTTTTATACAGACCCATTTTAGGTAATTTTTTTATTAAAACGCTTAACCATAGTTAGCTCAGAATCATCGTGGAAGAGTTCCCTAAAGGTCTCTTATAATACCTTTTCTCTTAAAGAGAAGGCTCCGTAGTTCATCATTACTATCAAAGGATATAATAACAAGCAGGTAATTTATCACAGACTATGCTAAAATGAATGTCAATCCGTGTGATCCTACTGTTCGGCCTTATTCACCTAATGGTGGTTCATGTCTTTTCATATTACAGTTACTATGTTTGTAAGTTAATGAGGAATGTGAAAATAATAATAAAAAATATTGATAATATTAGTTTATTTACAGTTTCGCTAATCACATGAAGCTGACTACAATGAAAAGATATTTCTCATTGTATACAATGTTTTGGTGTACATAATACTTATTTATATCACACTGTACAACAAATCATTCCCTTATCACAGTTTTCTCTTGTACGTTAAATCTAAAGCGAAGATTTATTAGCCGACGGTCACTGGCCCTGTTCCAGGGCCAACGGGGAACCCAGATCCAAAGCCAGGATTGACACCTCCTCCAGCTCCAGGATTGACGCCACTGCCAAAATTACCTCCAGTAGGATTTCCCCCAAAGCCACCAGGATTTCCACCAAAGTTTCCTCCAAAGCCAGGATTGCCACCAAAGTTGCCTCCGAAGCCAGGGTTGCCACCAAAGTTGCCTCCAAAGCCAGGATTGCCACCGAAGTTGCCCCCAAATCCTTGATTACCACCAAACCCGCCTCCAAAGTTGCCACCAAAACCAGGATTACCACCAAAGCCGCCTCCAAAGCCAGGATTACCACCAAAGCCGCCTCCAAAACCAGGGTTGCCACCAAAGCCGCCTCCAAAGCCAGGATTACCACCAAAGCCACCTCCAAAGCCAGGATTACCACCAAAGCCGCCTCCAAAGCCAGGATTACCACCAAAGCCAAATCCAGAATTTCCTCCTAAACCTAAGGCTGAACCAAGAAGGTTGCCAAGTGGGTTAAAACCTCCAAACAGTGGGTTCAAAAGGCCAAAAATCCTGGTGTTGTTTCCTTGGTTGGCACCTGCGGTACGACCCTCAATGACAGATCCCTGGCCCTGATTGTCATCGTCATCATCAGACACTTGGCTTTCGAAGTCATTGTCCGATTCTTGGTCGCTGACGACAGTTTCCTCTCCAGTGTTTTGGTTCTCGGCGTTTTTGGAGTTTTGGGCACCGACTGCAGGCTGCCCAATCAGCTCTCGTACATTCCTTGGATTCTGGGGCGCTGCTACCGCAGCCGTGACTAAAAGTAATGCCCACAGGAGTTTCATCTGAAAATGATACAGTGTGGTCAGTGGTCATTAAATTCTAAGCGACATTAGGGCCAAGATTTATATCGAGCATGGAAAAGTATCTTGTGGCAAAGAGAAGGGTTTAGGGTTTTCCACCAACTTCTAACACTATAAAAAAATAGTTGATAATAGAAAACAAATGCTTATATAAGTTGATATATATTGGCTGTAGTTTAGGAAAAACTCTTCTAAGTTCATGTTTATGACATAGGAAGAGTATTTTAAGAAACAGGTTACTTCATTCATGATATTAGCAATTATAAAGGTTGATGAAGAGTTTCTGAAGTATTTGAATAAATTGGAGAGCTCCTCGTAGTCTAACAAAGACTTCTGGTTCAAGCAAAAGTTCTTCAACTTTTTTTTTTTTTTTTTTTTTTTCGAGGAAATCTAAGGTATCAAAGGTAAAGTACAACGGATGTTTTTTCCCAGCTTCTTTGAGGATGATATGTCAATGCCGATCGTGCACGAAATGAAAGATCTAGATAAACAACAAGTAATATTGAATAAACAAGGCAAAAATTCAGGAGAGACTTGAAAAAGCTTGTAATAAAGCTTGAAAAATTTATGGTCTATACACTCTGCAAATATTAAGATTATTAGGAGAGAATATCATAGTATGCCATGTGTTTGGAATGCGGGATGAAAAACATGAGTTGTTCTGGACTGGTGGTGTGTTAAAAGAATTAAGATGGTAAGAAGCCACATAATGATGAACAGCAGAGAATATGCAAGGCTACCTTTTATGAATTTTAATTTTCAAACTGCAGCAATGGACTGCTGAATTATCTTCTAATATATTTGTTTTCAATGCATTTCATAAGCACAATATGTTAACGAAAAACAGACTAGGTTATTTATCCAACAATTCTTTCGTCAGCTTGACTTTGAATTCTTCATAACAATACCTCTCGCTGATAACGTCATATACTTCACAAGCAGATGGCATGACCACTCAAGTTGAAATGCGTGGATGAAATTCTTACCTCTCTAACACTTCTGTAAGTTTACAAAACTCACAAGACATCATGAGAGTGAACCCTTACCTTCATAGCACTTGTGGTGAAGAACTGTAGATTCGTTGGCGGTTAATCGGGCTTTTGTAGTAGTTGAGGTGAGGACACCGGCAGATGACCTTCCATGCAAGAATGTTCCGCCCTCGACTGAAAGCAACTCACATTTACCTTTTGCTAAATTTAGGCTCGCATCTAGTGATTAAAAAAACAAGTTGCATAGCGGCTTTTTTGGTTCATCCCCGGTAGAGAATGAATCAGTGTTTCTCGGTCGACAGATATTCGCTAAGAATTTATATATACAGTATATATATTATATATAATAATATATATATATATATATATATATATATATATGTATATATATATTTATGTATATGTATTACATATATATATATATATATATATTTATGTATGTATGTATACTTAAAATCACAATGACTCATGATGTTTATATGCAGATGTACCACAAGAAAAATGAGAAACTAAGTGTAAATCCTATCCGGTTTCGAAACCTTTCTTTTTCATTTTTCTTGTGGTACCTATATATATATATATATGTGTGTGTGTGTGTGTGTGTTTGTGTATATATATGTGTGTGTATGGATAAATAAATAAATTATTTGTTTGCGTCTTTGATCTCACAGAGAGCGCCAGGTCATCTATATGAAATTTTCTTTCAATCCGAAGTTGGTTAATTTCTTTGCGTTTTCTCATCCCGATTCGGAGCCTAATTTTCAGATATCCTATGGCACTGTCATGTAATGAATTCTAAATCTGCCGGTATATAATGTTTGTGAGTCCATTCGTCTGCAAGCCTAAATATCTTCTTGTGCCCGAACCGAAAGCTTTTATATAGCATTTGCTTATTTGCATTACTTTCTTATTTAGAACTCATTGAGAAATAGAGAATTGGTGTTATTTTGCTTGTTAAAAGATCTTTAGAAAAAACGTAGAATTGGATTTCCAGCAATGCATTTTACACTTGAACTTATTAACCTTAAAAATGTTGTACATGTATATATGTACAAAGTTTTGTCGCTAATATACACTCGTGACGTTTTTATATTCACAAATATTAAGCCACAAATGTCGTTTAATATCGAATTCACTATGCCTTGGGAATAATTTGCACCCAAGAGGCGAACGCGGAAACACTCATCAGTTACGTTCACCTATGGGTGTAAGTTCTTTACAGGGTATAGTGAATTCGATATCAAACGATACTTGTGGCTTAATATTTGTACGTATGTATGTGTATATGAATGTATAAGGAACCCAACTCACCCAAAAAAAGAGTTGTGTTCTCAGTTATTATTTTTATCCAAAACATGAACCCGATTAATATGGAACAAGCTCACAGATGCCATTGACTTGAAATTCAAGCTTCCAACTAATATGGTGTTCATTTGAAAGTAACAGAAGGTAACAGGAAATATAAAAGAAGAGACCACTTATTGGAAAAGAAAAAATGAATTACGTATTAGCAAATAATCAGGTAAACTGTAAGTAAATTATTAAAATACGAGAATTGTTTTAGGGTAATAATGCGTTGCATCCTTGCATGAACCTTTGAAGTTCCAATTGTACAATGTCCTCAGGGGGACCGTTCCACAGTCCAACGGTGGGAGGAATAAAGGACCTCTGGAACTGAGAAGTTCGACAGCGAGGCACATTCATTGCATACTGGTCCTGCTGTTCAGCATATCTGGTTGTTCTCGGCAGGGAAGATCTCAATAATTCAGTTTCTTTTGAAATACGCTCTAACATGAGGCTCATTAAAATATTGATCAGGCTTTAGCTTTCAACAGCACGTAGCCATACATACAATGCCCTGCTTTACCCCAAGACCTCAGTGAGGCAAAAACCTTTCGTCTGTGAGGCACCGCCTTTCCTCTTTTCTTCATAATGTTCTTCTTAACACCAGCAGTTAATTAATTGTTCTCCGGACGCCTTCTTAAAGAAAGTAAGCTATCACTTAATTTCATTTCGGTTATCGATGCTTAAAACAAAAATTCCATAAAATCCTTTATTTTTTTTTTTTCTTGCTTTATGGAAAGGAAATAATTTTATAGCACCCTGAAGCGAAACGAGGTTTCAAGGATATTCAAAATTCATAACAAAAAAAAAAAAAATTGAAATACCATCGTTAAAAACACAAGGAAGCGTTGAGACCATGTATAATTATTTCCTTACCCAGGCACCAGATATTTCTAAAACACGAAATCGAGTTTTTTAGATTTTTGTAGGAAGGAAAAAAATACTCTGTTAAACAGGTATCAGCGAAAGGGAAGTGCTTCTGGTGCTTGGACGAGTTTGTTCCCAGCAGTTGTGCTATCCACACTGACTGGGTTCTATAAAGGAAAAAAGTCGCTTAAAGATCTATTGTATTGCGTGTTTTTTGGACCCGTCTTTATCGTTAATTGTCAGGTTGACAGCATTGCTTCCATTTTATTTAGGCGATTTGATCCTCCTTTGTGTTCAATATATATTTAAATACATACATATACAGACACTAACACACGTATATACATATATATATACATATATATATATATATATATATATATATATATATATATATATAATGTGTGTGTATGTATATATGTACATCACAAAATAGCCACACATCTTCACTATCTATATATATATATATGTGTGTGTGTGTGTGTATATATATATATATATATATATATATATATATATATATATACATATATATATATATATATATATATATATATATATATTCATGTTCATATTGCTCGTATTACGCTTCAATAAGACAGGATGGGTGAGATTCCAGATTCTTTAATTAACCAAGTACAAGCTTTCGAAGACATACAATCTTCTTCATCGTTACCGGAAGAAGACTGGAATCCAAACCATCCCGTCTCATTGAAGCCTAATACGAGGAATATATATATATATATATATATATATATATATATATATATATATATATATATATATATATATATATATTATATATATATATATATATATATATATATATATATATATATATATATATATATATATAAAATGCCCAAAACCTACCTTGCTATAAGCATGCATGTATTCGAAACCCATCAAAAAAACTTCTTTATTTATTCCATATTTGGATTCGAGGATCGCATAAGTAAGCATATCCAGAAAAGTGTGGGGAAATAAAGCTGAGAGTATTCTGGTATTGTATGCATCTGGTGAATCTGATCGCTAGATCCCCTCACAGCGGATGGCTCTAGAGAAAAACAGCAGAATAGTCACCGCCACACTCTGAGTTTAACTGATATATAATGAAATAAGGCCCCGCTATCAGCCCACTACCTACAATGCACGACTCACCTCTATCTTTCAAGCATTTTGAATCTTCCTGGGTATCAAGGCCCTCCTTCTTAATATCTCTTTCATCGAAGCTATCCAAACCTTTCTTGAATAAAGTTGAGGCTCTTAACTGTAACCTGAAATACGTGGGTTCGAGTTCCACACGAGGAGCTTCGAGTTTCTTCATATGTTTCCAGATCGGATTCAACCCTTTCTGTAGTGAACGTAACCGGAACGCAGAAAGAATTCGAGAACCTAAAAGATTTTTGAAGCTTAATACCATTTATGTTATTATTCTGTCTGTTCTTTCTTAATTAACGTCAGCTCCTTCAAGCTCATGAATATGGTTCGCTCGAAGTGTGAGAGATGTGAATTCAGCATCAGAACTAGGAATTTAAGTAATTTATATATTTATTTATTTTTTAAGAACCTGGAGATCACTACTATCTCCATCACCTAAACAATTGAGTAATAGTTTTTTACTCCCTCTAGGCCGACAGGGTATTAATGGATCTCTTCACTAGGCTGTGAATAACCTGTAATCCATCTCCGTCGACCGCTAATCCCTTATTCATCTCACGTTTACCGCTTGTTATGGACGGCGGTTTTAATCTGTCAGCAACGTGTTGGGAAGTTTCCGCCGTGGTAATTAGTGCTTTAATAATCGATTGTGCCTTTAATGTTTGTAAGAGTTTCCAGTCACATGCGACGGATTTTGATCTTCTCGATAAAAGATGTGAGGTTAAAGGTTAGCCATTATTCACGCTAATCTTGACCATGTGGTCGGAGACTGCTCCCACTTGAATAATTATTACACCTCTTAGGAGAGAGAGATAGAGAACGAAATTATTCTTTTAGCAGATGGAATGAGCCTATATTATTAAAGTTTTATATTCTGTTGGAGTAGTAAATGGCATTTGTATTCAGTAAGCCTCCGGAGAGGAAAATATTTATCTACTTCACGGTAAAATACGAGGGTGAGTAATGTGACAGAATAAGTGTATAGCCGTCATTTTCTTGAGACTGTTTACATAATAAAATGAGGTTCAAGACGACGTTACGTCAGAAATAGCACACAACGGTAATAACTAAACTTCCAGAACCAAGTGGAGGAATTATAGATTGTGATTTCTTTCATGGATGGTCTTAACTTAATAAGTGTCTGTCTCGGTTAAAAACGCTACTTTGATTGTCGCATAAAAGGAATTTATGCTCTGGTAAGCGACACTGTGTCTGTTTACTCTTGTGCTACCAGAGAAAGATAGGTCTCGTACCAGGAATCGAAGGTAGAATAAACTATAGATTTTAGACGATTATGTAAATAAAGAGATTCGTAGCTCTCAGTTTTCTAGCTAATACTGACCTTAGGAGATGCTAGATGACCGATTTACATATGAAAAGTCTGCATTATACAAATAAAGCCGAATAAATTTATAGACCAACAAGAACAGAAGGTGGGAAATGAATAGTGACAGAAACAACAGAAAACTAGTTGTATTATTATGAAAAGATTGGGTAAGAATCACTGCACCCTGGAAATTCAGACAATAACGAAAACCAGGTCAATTTAGTTGATTATATGCTAATTTGATACCTGAACGCATGACAGACTTCTTTAATCAGAACTGCAACAAGTTATGATTCTGACCTTCTATCGATGTTTTCAAGGAAATCAAACATAATTATCTTGTTTCAGGTTTGGAGAGCCTTTATGCCACATTTTTTCCACTCTAATTTTTTTTACCGTCATTTTTATTATTTTTTTTTTTTTATTCATAGCAATTTCTCCAAACAAAATCGGCCAGTCATTTCGCAACGGAAATGACTGCGTGTAGAAATTATCCTTCACTTCCAACTTTATAGCCATCCATTTAACCTTTGATTTTCTTCTTCCATGGATTGTTTTCTTTCTAAACCTGATGAGTCGGAGACTGGATGACTGTCATGACATTTCCTGGTTACAATCGATTAGCGAGAGCAAAAATTGATGGTGTCATGTGCGGATGCACACAAGCATGAAAGAGCTAACTATTTGTGCTGGATTAATTACGTCCTGCTGTTCGTGTCTTGTCGCACATACAGGAAAAATTACATATATATATATATATATATATATATATATATATATATATATATATATATATATATATATATATATATATATATATGTGTGTGTGTATATATATATATATATATATATATATATATATATATATATATATATATATATATATATATTATACACAATTACCTTATATATTCATATATATATATATATATATATATATATATATATATATATATATATATATATATATATATATATATATATATATATATATATATATTATAAACACATATACATAATTTATATATATATATATACAGTATATATATATATATATATATATATATATATATATATATTTATATATATAATATATATATATATATATATTATATATATATATATATATATATATATATATATATTAACTTTATCACTCACACAATTGTTCTGTGTATTAATACAATTACTAACAAGACCTCATTAAAACAGGATTGTATCTAGTGGAAATATTTAATCGGGAAAAGTTACAAGCTTTCTAAGACTAACAGTCCTCATTGTCAAGTATCCATATTATACGGGTACTTGACAATGAGGACTGTTAGTCCTAGAAAGCTTGTAACTTTTCCTGATTAAATATCTCCGCATTAAATATCTCTGCTAGATACCATCCAGTTTTAATGAGGCCCTATTAGTAATTATGTACAGTATATTACATTATATATATATATATATATATATATATATATATATATAGAGAGAGAGAGAGAGAGAGAGAGAGAGAGAGAGAGAGAGAGAGAGAGAGGAGAACTTTCCAGTTTTAATGTTATGTGGTAGGTGGTAGAAATGTTATTGAGACCTATTTGTGAAGTTCAACTATAAAGGCAAATGAATTCAGTATGAAACTTCCATTGCTAATATTAAAATTTCCTATGGAGTGTACCCAAGAGCCTGATTATCCAGTAAGTGAACTCATCCTTGCACTTTTGGCACAAGCATCTTTGAAAACAAAAGTGGAAAAACCGGTTTTGTTGGCCGATGGTCTCACTGAAGAGCTTCCACTTTTTTTTAACATCGTCTAAAAAAAAGTTCGGAATCTTATACTGACAACACATAAATCTAGCGCAAGGCCTTTATTTATTTATTTGATTTTTTCCAAGTTTCTTTTTTCATTTTTTCTCAAAATTTAGTGCATGATATAAACTAACGCCCGTGTTTTATTAATGTGTTATGTCGAGGAAGTTCTTGGGGGGTTCATTTACATAAACTAAATGATGCGCTGCAGGCATTTGCAAGGCCTAAAATCAATTTTAATCATCTTGTCTGCGCTTTTTCTGAAAGAACTCGGGTGCCTTGGAACATCTAAGGCGAAAGTTTCTCGTCTGGGGGATTTACAGTCTGCTAGGCCGCTTTTTTATACCTTTTCTTGCCCGAGATATGTTTGAAGATGGCAACTTAGAAGTCCTATTATTAATACTCAGAAAATAACGTTTGTTGGCTGATTGCGTGAAAGATACCATACTTTACTGAAGTACCCGCGAAGAATAGCTTTTTTTTTTTTTTTACTAGCAACAGCGCCATTGAGAATGGCGTCCATTCAAAATAAGCAAAGTCTTTACCGAAATACAACGATAATATTTGTTTATGACTCATTTCTCATCTGTAGGTATAAAAACTGGTCCCGCCCTACGTAGTACCTTTTCAGTACCGACGTCTTAATCACAACAAAGAAAGCAAGAATCTGTGTTGTTTTGCTAAGGATTCCGTTAGGAATCGTATAAAAGAAATATGAGGACTCATAAGTATTCATTGTATGGCCGCTGTATTCCTACAGAACTGGTGAATGTGCCAGGCAGATTTATAGATACTTATATATAAGTCGTTACGGTTGATGGTTTTTCCTTGTTGAATTTAGCAAATGCCGTCATACATACATACAAACATACATATGCTTTCGCCTCAAATTATTCATGGAAACTCGCCAGATGGAACTAAAGTTCCATCTGGCGAGTTTCCAAACCACCTAAGTTTATGAGATGGTATAAAAAAAAAAGTGAAAGCAGGGTTAACCAGTCCGCCTTTGCTTTTTGCTTCACTAAGTTTCAATTGCATATTTCTCTTCATATCTTACTTTACTGGTTCTTTTTCATACTTCAATAATAATAAGAGTAGGAATTATAATAGTAGTTGTTGATGGTGTTCTTAATGTAATTGCTGTTATCACATCTGCCGCTGCTGTGCTGTTCTGACGAATGTTTAGAATAATTACTGCAGTTATTTTCACTCATAAGCTCTCTCTCTCTCTCTCTCTCTCTCTCTCTCTCTCTCTCTCTCTCTCTCTCTCTCTCTCTCTCTCAAACTTCAAGCATTCGTCTGTTTTATTATATTATTTGCAGGGAGAAGGAAGGGTACGTACGAATTAGCATACATTTCAAGGAAAGCATTCGTCTTTCATCTGTGTCCATTCCCAATTCTGTTTGAGGCGTTTCATTCCTGCGCTTAGATTCGACCGTAACATTTCGTGAGTCGATATTACTAGACCACTACCCCAACCAATCCTTGTTTCGAGAGAAGAGAGTAATTTTTTTTCTTTATCTTTTTTTTGGGGGGATGGGGGTTTATGAGAGTCAGGGGAACATATAATTGAACAAAGATGAGTTAGCGGTTGATTGAGAGACCGGAACGATGCCGAAGTTTCTTTGAACCTGGGTGATTTTGGAGTCATCTGTTATGAAATAGATATTTTCCTTTCAAGAGACGATCTTAGTAATAAGGATAGCATAGCGAAAACCTTTGTCTTTATCTTTCTTTACTCAGAAGTTATTTCTGTCAACTTCTTTTATTTTGGTGCTGATTATACGGCGTCAAAATATTCGTCTCCAAGTTTCAGATGAATAGTTATTTGTTTGATTTTGCTCTTCTACATAAGATTACTCTTGTTTGGTGTAAAGTTCCTTGTTCTGAACTTTCTCTTTTGAGTAGTGCCTCATGGGCAATCAGTTTCTTCTCAGAACACTACATCTTTTTCATAATTACTTTTAACCTCAACTTTTTCCTTACAAGCTTATTTGTATTCATATTTTCCCATAATCTAATACTCTAACGTGAAATGTTTATCTACTTGTGCATTAGTGTAATGCCAACAAAATATTAGTTGTCTCAATATTCCTTTCGTCATAAAGTTATTGTTTGGGATTGGTAATGAAGGCAAATATAATTTTTTTTTTTTTGCGGACACCAGAGGCATTCTTTATATGAATATTTTTTCTAATTAAGAGAAAATAGGAAATTACTTTCTTCAGTAATGATGATAAGAGTAATAATAATTTTCTTAGATGAATTGTATTGTCATTACAGCTAACCAACTGGTTGTAATGTAGAATTGAGAAAAATGCAATTTATGTTGTAAAGTGATAATCCTTTCATTTAATGGAAATGTGCTCTGATAAAGTTAATGATTGAAGATCAGCTAAAATAATGTTATTGGGACCTGGTTATCACAAGATTTTAAAAGAGATTTCTCTTGTTTAGTACGGCTTCAGAGGATATTTCATTTTACTTTTAATGGTTTATAATTATTTTATAATTTTATTTTATTTCATATTTCTTGCTGGTGTTGAAAATCATCATCCGAAATATTGCTTCATGAATATTAATATTTGGACGTAATTGTCAGGTCGATATTAAGTGAGCACATTGTGATATGAAGTTGACTGTCATGAATGGTTGCAATTAGTATTTATTTTTACAATATGGGAGAATGCTTGGTATTTATTTTTACGATATGTAACAATGCTTGGTATTTATTGTTGAAATATATATTTTCACAATATACTACAGTACTTGGTATTTATTTTTACAATATATTAATTTTTACAATATATTTTTACAATACAGTACAAAACTTGGTATTTGTTTTCACAAAATGTTTTTGCAAAATATTATAGTAGACTTGCTACACCTATTTATATTTTTATACGGCATCCTTTACATTTGTGGTATACCTGTTCATATAAACCCAAGGTGAGTACGCCAATTAGGCCACAAAAAATGGCCCTGTTCTCACAAACATGCAGGCGTGCATCTCTCTCTCTCTCTCTCTCTCTCTCTCTCTCTCTCTCTCTCTCTCTCTCTCTCTCTCTCTCTCTCTCTCAAAAGCCAAGTAGCAACGGAGCTAGATTTAGTTGTCGGTTATGTCGAGGCGGCTGCTAATTACCAGGTGTGAATATTTTAGGCAGCCATCAGTGCAACCTGCAGTCTACCTGTGCACGTAAAGCGTACATTCACACAGGCATACGTACATACATACATACATACATACATGCGTACGTACACTGACGCAGTCATATACTTGTATAAAAGATAAAAGCAACGGTGTATGCATGAACGTAAAACTCAGGGAAATTATTTTTGAGCAACTTTTTTTTTTTCTATTTTCTTTTTGTATCAGAAAAGAACGGGAAGGCCGAGAGATTTCGTTTAGCTGATTTTATATTTCAAAGGAAAAATTTATTCGTCCTCGGTTTAGATTTTTAGGTTTTACATTTTCATACGCGCGCACGCACGCTACCTCCCTCACACACATACAAAAACACTCAAATAGAAACGATACCAGGTAAAAATATTGATCATGTATATTGTAACACATTATGAAAACGAAAACTAGCAGCAATCACTCATGACACTTTATTTCACATAATAATGTACTCTCACTTCATATCAGTATGACATTTACGCCCACACAGTATTCATAAAAGCAATTAAGCAATTTTAAAAGTCTCAACATACTCACACGTAGTCACACGTATATTATATATATATATATATATATATATATATATATATATATATATATATATATATATATATATATATATATATATATATATAATTTGCACATACATATATCCATACAAATGCGTACACCAGTCTGCATATAGTTTACATTATTCTCTATTTACGAATGCGTAGCATATAGAAAGAACAATTGTTTACAGTCGACCACAGCAGTATGAGTCACGTTTTGTTATAAGCAGTAAAACTGGTAAACTATGACATCGGAAACATAAGGTAAATACTTCCAAGTGCAGCCCAGTGCTATGATTTGGAAGCTATATTTTCGCCGTGATCTCTTATTACCGTCTGATCGGAGTCAGTCAGATTTACTGCGGAAAGCGCTGGATACCGAGACTATGCCATTGATTATATATTATATATATATATATATATATTATATATATATATATAGAATTATATATATATGTGTATATATACATATATAAATGTATGTATGTATGTATACACATACATATACAGTATATGTGTTACATTCTGAATTTACGGTCCAAAATGATAACAATGAAACCATTTGCCCTAATGTTACAAGGAATTTTTTTATTATGTCCAAATAGTATTCTTTATACATCACACGTACACACACATATATATATATATATATATATATATATATATATATATATATATATATATATGCACACACACATATACATATAAATTACATATATATGTGTGTGTATTTATGTGTTTGTGCGAAAGTATGTAAGTGTGTGTTTGTGTATATGTAAAACGCATTTCCAAAATGTAACCTTATTTTTGTAATTCGATGCAAGGGATAACTGACATTACTTTCCCCTGATTTTTTTTTTTTTTTTTCATGCGATTTTTGTTCTCTGAAGGAACCGGATGCTGGTGGCCTTTGATTGACAGAGAGAGAACTGCCATTAGAATCCTATTCGATCAATTCCTATTCTTCCGTAAGCGGATGTTTCTTATTCGCAACGTTTAAGCCTTTGTTATGCGCAGTGAACGATAATTTTGTAAACTGCTTCCTCTCTCTCTCTCTCTCTCTCTCTCTCTCTCTCTCTCTCTCTCTCTCTCTCTCTCTCTCTCTCTATTTGTGTCTCCTATTCTGCTTTTGTGATGTGCTTTTATAATTACTTTTTTTCATAATAAGGTATTGATATTATTAACTATTTGACAGTGTTTTGACAGTTATGTAAATGAATGATTAAAATACTGCCAGATAATAAGATGTGACATTTATTAATCTTACAGAGTGATATTTTATGAAGTTTTATCAATTTGAACACCAATTTTCAACAGGTAGATTTCTACTGACTATCTGCGCACCTGTACGAGGGTAAATTAGTTTACACCCTTTCCGCTTCGGCGTTTACCGATGCAACTCTCGTCGTT
>NC_089742.1:53369270-53371770 GCF_040412425.1 Macrobrachium rosenbergii
TGTAGCCTAACACAACTGGTAGCTTTAATCATGAAGAAACGTAAAATCCTTGACTGCGAAATTGGTGTGACCATGTTTATCCGCGAAATGTCGTATGTACCAGTTGTAATCGCAACTCCAAAAAAAAAAGGGGGGTCTAATAATATCTGAGCTTTGGATGCAAATTCGTGTTCTTTTGATAGTTTTAGTAATGACAGAAATTTTACTAATAATTTCCTTCAGTTCTTCCTTCTACATGTGATTGGAGGATTTTTTTTATCGCAACACGATGTATTAGAAATTCATTTCAAGCAGTTTCTTACCTTATATTCCATGGGCAAAGTCACACCACACACACACACACACACACACACACACACACATATATATATATATATATATATACATACAGTATATATATATATATTATATATATAATATATACACATATATATAAATATATATATATATATATATATATATATATATATATATATATATATATATATATATATATATATATATATATATATGGATTCTGATAAACATCTTTAGAAAATAATTACTGCCTCAAGGAAGTGAAATGAATGGGAACAATGCCGAAATGCACATTTTTATACATGGCCTAATTACGTCTTAAGTGCGTATACTAACAAACATCTTCATGTTACTTTCGCCGTTATCCTGAATACGAGAAAATGAAAGGAAGAGAGAGAGAGCCCAAGGAAAAGAAAAGGAGATAGCGAAAGAACTTTATTTTATTATAAAAATGTCATTATCAAAAAAAAATTATTTTTGAAATTAGGTGGCATCTATGAGATTGAAACATGTCAGGCACCAAAAAATAAGGTAGGCTGTACATGAAATCTTGTAACAGTATGTAGTGTTGTGAAATGTTAAGTTTTGTAAGATAATTTTAATTTTTTTCTGACATTTCCTATGATCATTGTATTTATATGCACTCAGAATTTAAGCAGAGAAGTAAAATATATCTTGCAAACTTATATATATATATATATATATATATATATATATATATATATATATATATATATATATATATATATATATATATATATATATGTGTGTGTGTGTGTGTGTGTGTGTGTGTGTGTGTACATATATATATACGCAGTATATACATATAGTATATATGAACAATATTTATGCATACATGTGTAAGTACTTTATGTGCGTTCTCACTAACTTCTTTGGTAAAAGATGAGAGAGAGAACGAACTTTCACTTCTTACAGACATAATACCTCTCTGGTGGCGCTATAAGCAAGGGCAAAAAATATTCTTACAGAAATAAATGACACACAAGCGGGTGACTGCAATTTCCGAGGAAACTAAATACAGTATTTCGAGATAAAGGTAACTTTTCCTTTACAAAAAAAAAAAAAAAAAGAAAAAATAAACAAAAATATTTACCGGAAATTCGATTGTCAAATTTAAGAAGAAATTCCTGATGTGAAGCCAGGAGCATATATTCCCACCAGTGGGAAGTTTCATCGCTGCCATACCAGGCTTACCAATACAAATACGACTGAGTCGCGAGAAATAATTTCGTGTAGAATTGCTTACAGTATAGTAAACCAACAAAAGACTTTGACGACAACACTACGCTGACAACTAGAACATTACACAGAAGACCTGAACACACCACTGACAACGAGGGCAAACATATCTGTATATAATAATTATATAAATCAGTTCGCCTGTCATACGTAAAAGCTGTGAATCCAATGACTCTTGCATTAGCAGGTACTTGAAACATCTTTCATATTCTTCACATTTTTCAGAGGCACTTCTGGAATACGTTCTTAGTATTTAATCAAAATGAATTTTGCTCAGCATAATTCTCTCTACCCGTGGTTTCAGGGTGTCCTTGGGTGACCTATTTAAGAAAACATTAATGCCACAAGCGCTTCAGATACATCATAAGACTGTTTTCAGGGCTGTACAAAATTTGTACAAAGACGTAGGTAACTTAATAACAATAGCATTCCATGATCTGGAAATCAGACTTTAAGCAGGTTATATTTCTCTCCTGCTTTGTTTCGAAAAGAGCATTAATGGCTTTCTTGTCTCTGTTATTTTTTTTTTTATTTTCTTGCGTTAAAAAAACTGGCGTGTTACTGATAGTGGTAAGTGTAAGAATCTCTTTGATTACAGTGATTTTAAATATTTAACTATTCTTAGATGTAAATACTGTTCGTTTGGTAGTATTTAGAATTTCACTGAAAATTATTTTGATTAAAAAATTAATAATAATAATAACAATAATAATAATAATAATAATAATAATTATTATTATTATTATTATTATTATTATTATTATTATTATTATTATTATAAACCCATAGAAGATTCATTTTCGTATCGGGCATGTACTTTGTTATAAATTATCCATGAATGCAAACGCTTTATCTATCAATAAATTTTTTTCCGTTTAGGACTTCAATCAGTTCCTTGAGCTTAATGCCCTTCTCAATAATTTGTATTGACTTTTAACTATTC
>NC_089742.1:53376770-53389270 GCF_040412425.1 Macrobrachium rosenbergii
ATTCTGCATTTTCATTTTTCATGACCCTAATATACTTTCTGTCTTCTTAGTAGTCGAATTATAGATAAAATTTATTCTATAGTTGATATTTTCGTTAATATGCAGGCTTCAAGATAATCGTCAATAAGTAGGTCATTTTGTAGAACGACTCCGCCTTTTTGAAATCATGTTCACGTTACTGTCTTTCGTGATACCAACTCCAATGAACTGGCCCCGTGTTGATCAAACAAACAGTTCGACTTTAATATTAACCCAGATCAGAGTTAGCGTTTGGATCATGGCTCATTAGTTACAGGCCGAGCAGCCTATTTGTGATTTTGTAATCTCCCCAACAGGAATACATTACTGTACATGCAGGGGTAAATGATATCTGCAATTTTCATGTTGGTATAAAATCGGGGATTTTTTTTTTTTACATCAATTTTCTTTTTTACTCAAAGGTCAACACAGTTTTCTGCCGACAGTAGAGCTTAATTTTTCCAAGAGAAGATATTCCCCCGAGAATGTCAAAGCGTTAAACTTACAATCACATAACAAGGTTCACTAGAAGTCATCGGGAAATATATAACATCTTTCCAGATCCATTCTAAGGCAACGTTATTAGTCGAAATGGCTTCTTAAGTAGAATTCAAGCTTTCCAAGAGACGCACTTGGGAACACCGCGATCTGAAATTAATGATTTCACGACCTTTTCGTCTCGGATGTAATATTTCCTTTTGTCATCTCTTCCTTTATTGCACGTGCTACGAGAAAGGCTACATAATCGACGATGGTCTTCGCATCTCGGTTTATCTGATTATACGATCTCTCTCTCTCTCTCTCTCTCTCTCTCTCTCTCTCTCTCTCTCTCTCTCTCTCTCTCTCTTCGTATTTTCTCTTTTGACTCTTCTTACGCTCACCGTTATAACCTTCTCTCTCTCTCTTCGTATTTTCTCTTTTGACTCTTCTTACGCTCACCGTTATAACCTTCTTCGCCCAATATTGGTTTCGATATCAGACGGCATAATCGCGTTTATTTGATCTCGAGAGCCGTCGACACCGCCGCTGCCGCCGTCGCTCCGCCGATATCACATCAAAAAGCGATCCTGGTAATGATGATGATGATGATGATGATAGAATGGAATCAGTAGCAGTGTCGGAGATTAATATTCGATCAAGCGACCTCCATTAGGGCGCCACGTCCCAGGGATTATATATAAGCTGGGGTAATGAATATGTAAAACTGTGGTGTAGTGTCGGAGAGAGAGAGAGAGAGAGAGAGAGAGAGAGAGAGAGAGAGAGAGAGAGAGACTACCACCCAAACGACCACATTATATGAGAGATTTTTGGCTTCTAATATTTTATGGGCGGCTTTTTCCATTTTAGGATTTTTCATTCGCTGAGAGGATGATTTTATGGTTAATGCTGGACGAACATCAGTGACTGTCAGCGCCGTAAAATAACTGGGAACTTTTTGGGTATTTAAATAGATTTTGTATTTGAAAATCCTTCCATGTACTTCTGATTTCTTCCAAGAACTTGTGGTCTTCTTCAATGCTTGGTAGTCCTCTTTTTAATTCCTTTCCTATAATATCAAGTTTATTTCATATCTCATATACTCTCCTTTTCAGATTTCCGTCTTCGTCATCTGAGAACTGACGAGAATCCATCGCACTGTTATTAATCTTGTCATTATCGAAGTCGATGTCATTAAAAAAATGATTCGACGCTGTTTAAAGGGAGTCCTTACATCACATTACTATACAGTCATGTTTGATTCTGAAGACACCGTGATGTTTTTGGTGTATTGAATTATGCATTATTATTAAAACTTCTTCCAGTAGGCTAGAAAATACAAAATTACCGCAGAGTTAGGCACTTAATGAAATTCAACAGTATTAATTGGTTCTCTTCAGGGGTTCGTCAAGGTCTGTATTATATATGTATTATATTTGTCATACTGTTATACAGACAACAGGCTACTCAGTCTAATTCTAGCTTGATCATAATTGTGCTATCAGATATTATCTCCTCCGTGGAAGTTAGACGGAGGTTTATTTAATCACCAAATTCCGTCTGCTTGTATGTCTGTTTACAAGACATATGAAAAAAACTTCTGAAGGAAATCACTGACAAATTTAGAGACCAAGGGTTATTAGAATGAATTAGATTTAGAGATGTATCAGGATATGGATGCAAATGCAAAATTGGAGTGTTGTATATTTTGGTCAACATTGCGAGATGGGGCAAGTTTTCAGTTTTCTTTTCTTATCTCCACACTAGAATATTACCATTTTGTTGTGACATACACTTGAGAGCACGTGTGTTTTAAATAGTTCATCCGTGGCGTTGGCAGAGGCATGAGTTCTCCCCTTCGTATATATACATATTTGCCTTGTAAGTCTACGGTAATTTGCATATCCTTTAGGTTTAAAAGAGAAAAAAAAGCTTACCGATATTAGAATAAATGAGACGAAATACTGTGCTGTATTCGATTCCTGGCCAAGGTGGACGATCTAAAACACAGTGGGCATCGTTTTGACCTGAGCAGTGAATTATTTACCCGGTACTTGACCGAATGTGGTGGATCAAGAACAACCGGTTGATTAAATGTCTCTCTTCTGGTGTAATATATATATATATATATATATATATATATATATATATATATATATATATATATATATATATATATATATATATATATATATTATGTATGTGTATATATATATATGTATGTATGTATGTGTGTGTATATATATATATATATATATATATATATATATATATATATATATATATATATATATATATATATATATATATATATATATATATTTTACATTCCTGACTTCTGTACTATAGTTCAGATTTCTTTCATCTTTTCCATGTTATACTGAGGTTGTCTTTTAAAAGAATCATTCTGTCACTTCCAGCCAAAAATTCATATCGTAATATAAAGATGTTTCATTTCATTCGATTGGGAATGGAAAGGTGCTTATAGCCTTTCGCCTTTTGTTCAGGTTGAATATTTGTTCACTGTGTATCTGGGTAGCATTGTAGTTCGTTCTTTGTACATGTTGTTCACACCAAAAATATATTATTTTCCGAGAAAAAAGCATTATTGTTATTTACGGTGACAATATGGCCATTATATCTGCTGAGCTTTCTTCATCGAAAGTTTGTTCTTCAATTTTTCTTTGACATAATAGCTGTTATGTCTGAAAAAATATATTGTAAGACTGGACATCTTTCGCGTCTCTTTTAAGATGGTTTGGTCGTGTGGAGAGAATGGAGGATGATAGGTTGATGGAAAGAGCGTATATTTCAAACGTCATGAGAAGCGAAAGGAAGGAAGATTCAGAATGTGCAAGATGGATGAAGAAGAAACGTCATTGCAACAGAAAAGCTTTAATGTTGTGTTAAGGTTAATGTCAGAAAAAATATTTTTGTCATACATCCAATATATATATATATATATATATATAATGTGTGTGTATATAACAGGAAGACATAAGAAATTGCAAAAAACATTATTTATTTATATATATATATATATATATATATATATATATATATATATATATATATATATAGTCTTTTCACTGCCATGTAATAGCGATTAGTGAATTTAAAGGCAAAAACTAAATTAAGGCAAACCTGACATATGAGTTTTTATTAATTTTCATAGGTCCTTTAATTATATATATATATATATATATATACACACTTACTGTATATACATGCATACATATATTTTTACATATATATATCAATATATTAATATGTTCTTGTTTTTATATATGTGTACACGAGTTGTATTCAGATAATGTAAATGTATATCTAAAGAAGCCCACATAAAAAAATACAATTATGAAAATTTCACTATATTCCACTCTCTGTAGGTGATCTAATGAGAATATTAGATAGCATAAAGTTTCATTTACAAAAATGAGTCGCATGCAAGGATTAAAATTGGGGTAAATACAAGAGTTAGTGGTTCCATTAGGCGGGGTGATTGAGGTGGGAGGGGGCGGGGCCCGCCGCGGAGGTCATTGAGAAGGAAAGGTTAATTGCAAGAGGTCAAAGAGAAGCTTCGTATTGACAGTTTGTCATCATGAAGCCAAATCGAATGTATGGAAGATAGATGGAAAGAAATATAGATAGATCGGAAAAAATTACATAAATGGTGAAATTCTGAAAAAAATCATTTTGTGACTGTATAGGTAGAAAGAGATATAAAATACATGAAACAGTTTAAATGATAGTGAAAGTTCGAGAAAGAAATAATTAGTTTTGTCGACGGAAAGATAGATCGACACATAGATGGATGGATAAACGTTTTAATAAATAATGAAAGTTCGAAAATACAATAAAATATTTTGTGGAGTTGAAGATAGTTAGATAGATCAACAGATAGATAGATGGCTAAAAGTTTAAATAGATAGTGAAAGTTCGATAATCAAATAAAACATTTTGTGGAGGTGAAGACAGATAGAGAGATAGATAAATTAATAGACAGGGAGCTAGATGAAAGTTTAAATAAAAGGTGAAACTTTGAAAATAATATAAATCATTTTGGGGATGTTTAGGTAGATCGATAGAAATTACGTTGTAAAAGGCGCTGTTGCTACTAATGTCGCTAGTATTAAAAAAAAAAAATAATATTTCGATGACGGTTTGATAGAGATAGTGTTCACCTTATTAATGTACCAAGTACTGATACATTACCTTGGTTCTTATGCGCTTGCTGTAGCTGAAATTCTTTCAGAGATCAATATGGAAAATCCTATGATACTTTTCATTATTGATCGATTTTTTTTTATTTCGTTGCAGCGGGTAAAGAATTGAGCCCCATCACTTATTTCTTTCGTACCTCCCTCTAGGCTTTAGATAAAATGCATGGGGAATTTTAACTTTAACAATTTTCAACCCTGTTTTTTTAATTCCGAATATCTGCATTATTCCGACTATGATTTTATCGAGGCATTTCACCCCGGGATTTTTTCCTTATAGAATTTATGAGATTTCTCAGGTGATGCTGCAAACATGAATTGTTCATGATGTGATTTTTTCTTATTCTGAATTTCCCCGAAGACAAAAATCTCAGTTTTCTCTAGTCTTTATGACACTGGCTTTTTTTTTTATCAGGATCTAATACGGCTTTGAAAACTGAAAATAGGATTCCTGCGTAATATAGGAGTGAATCAATGAAGGTTCTGAAGAAAATAAGAAGTTATTATCTGAAAAAACGGGAAGAGATGGCTATAGTAACGTGTGCATGAAAATAAAAAGAAAATTAAAAGAAAGAATTCTGTTGGTAATGAAAAAGGGACGAAGGGGTAGGGTAAAATAATAAGCATGAAAAAGGAATTTAGGTATTTAAGCAAAGGAAAGAAGAGGAAGAAGCGAAAGAGAATAAAAACAGTGAATTTAAACGAAAAACAGGAATATAAAGAAAAAACGAATGGCGAAAAGGGAGAAACTGAAATACATCATTTTGGGAACGCAAAGAACGAAGTAAAAAGAAATGAAAGACTTGACGATATGGCAAATAAAACAGAAAAAATAAAAACATAAAATAAAAGTACACGACAACAATCCAAAGGCGTATGAGTAAGGTAAGCTCTGAATCCGGTTGCAAATCGAATTAAGCGCTGCAAGGAAATTTTAGGAAAGTAGGTAACGAGATAACAATATTTATTTCAAGAGCTTGCAGAGAGAGAGAGAGAGTCACGAGCACGAATTACGACCCCTTTTGGTATTAAGGGAAGGGGGTTGGGGGTGGTACTAGTGCGACTAGTTGCCAGAGAAAGTACCTTAATAATAAAGGAATCTTTTTGTGAAGTCACGTAAGATATGAGTGACCCATGTAGGCTGAGATATTATTGTAGTCTCATGAGATCGCAGAGGAAATGGGGAACTCATATAAATAAGAAGAATATTCCATAGAGACAGTTCATCAACATGAGTATTGGGAGAAAGAAACAAGTAAAAAAATGCGCCGAAGTTTCTTCGGCGCAATCGAGTTTTCTGTACAGCCGCTACAGTGTATAATCAAGGCCACCGAAACTAGATCTATCTTTCGGTGGTCTCGGTACAATGATGTGTGAGCCGCGGCCTATGAAACTTTAACCACTGCCCGATGGTGGCCTATCCTATATCATTGCTAGAAGCACGATTATGGCCAACTTTAACCTTAAATAGAATAACAAAACTACTGAGGCTAGAGGGCTGCAATTTTGTATGTTTGATGATTGGAGGGTGGATGATTAACATATCAATTTGCAGCCCACTAACCTCAGCAGTTTTTAAGATCTGAGGGCGGACAGAAAAAAGTGAGGACGGACAGACAAAGCCGGCACAATAGTTTTCTTTTACAGAAAACTAAAATGCGAGCAAGAAGGAAAATGAAACATACAATAAGATGGTCCGAATAAAGAAGATGACGGTGAAGACCAACGATAATAATGGAAATTAGTGAGATATCTAAAATTGAAACTGTTCTTTGAATATAACAACTCAAGGTGAAATTACTGAGATGATTATTTGTCATGAATTCAGTTAACCTAACGACCGAGTAGCATTAGTGGACTCCCATAACCCTGATACGAGGGATGTCTTCCGAACTGAGGGTTGAGAATTAAAAAAAATAATAGATAAAATTGATTAACGGGCAAAGGACTAGATGAAAAGGAAAAGATGAGGTCTGAATGTCGCCACTAAAAAAAAAAAGTATATGGTACTTCACCTACAGGTGTAACTGGAATATAGAATAGTAATAATTATAACTATCTGAAGAATGAATTAAGAATGAAGCAATAAGATAGTAAACAAAATGCCTTCTAGAATGAAAAAAAAATGAAATAGTAGGAATTAAAACTGTGAAAAGATATTACACAGTTTGAAAGGAAGTTAACGAAGATTAAACTAACTGGAACAAACTAAAAGAATGGGACTGGCTCTGGAAAAAAACGGAAAACAAACTAAAAATTTATTCAGTTACACAAAAAAAAAGAAAAATAAAAGCAGAAAATAGAGTGAGACTAGGTTACATTTATTCTCTTGATGAGAATAGGCCCAAATTAACGTCAAAAAATCAAAACAACAAAAACAAAACGCTATGGATGGCCAGGGTGTGAGTTACTGTTTTGGCGCTGAGCGAAAGACAAGAGAGGAGAGCGAGAATATTAAGTAGCTTTTAGTTCAGTTTAGGCAATCGGGATTAGCATAAATTTCCTTAATAAGTTTCTTCCCCTGAAAACAGCCTCGCGTGCAAGTGGATGACGCATATTTCCCTGCCTCTGGGACAGAAATTGAAATGGAATTGACGCGGATGCATTGCGAAGTAGTGAATGCTTCAGAAGTACCCAGTTGCCTTAATGCTGAGCTCAAGTTCGTGATCATAATTCTGCGATCATGAGATAATGCTGAGATCATGAGGCTCACAGCCCCACTCCGGTGCGCCTTTCATTCAGTAACTGTGGCCACGGGTACAGAATAGGGGTGGGCGATGCAGCCCCGACCACTGCAGTAGTGAATATAGAGAGAGGAAACCTTTTAGGCGAATCTAAATATGCATTTTATCCCAGGGACCACCGACAGCAACTGCAGCAGAAGAGGGATTACGACAATCATCCAAAACATTGTTGCAACAGTATATACTTTTATTTTGTTTTGAATCTCTCTCCTCTCTCTAACCGAAAATGTTATGGTAACGGCCAACTAAAAACCCCCCCAAAAAATGATTTTACCGGTTCCCTAAACAATTTCAGTTTTAGAGAGAGAGAGTGAGAGAGAGAGAGAGAGAGAAAGAGGAAAAAAACGGGGCATTTAGAGTAGAGTGAAAATTAATGCGTGTTAATGGCTGGCGGCACATTTTTACTTTTCCGCTTCAGAGTTTATAAAAGTGAAACGGGAAACTACACGTAAAAGCGGAAGTGATGCGTTTTCATTTTTGGGGGAAGCTTTTTGATGAAGTCCTTTTGCAGTAAACGCCAGCGGCCTGATGTTGTTACATGCGGGGTTACTGCTAACCTTTATGCATTTTAGATGCCGGCAAAAAAATCATAAATGTTTTGACCCCCTCTCTCCTCCCCTGCCCACTCCACCCACCCAGCCCCCACTGACTCCCACCCCCACTCCATCCTGACTCTCCAACCATCCACTAGTTCAGTCCTCCCACCCATTACACGCCCCCTCCCCTCCCATTCTGCGGCCCTGCGACCCCTCCCTGTCTCCTTCAACCCTTCATGACTGTGACATATACAGAGAAGTTCTTTTTTCTTTCTTTTCAAAGGTTTTTCAGGAGTTAAAAGTGATGATCAAAGACAACAGAGAAGGAAAAGAAGGAGGGCGCCCGACAGCCTTTTCGAGTCATTTTAGAACAAATCGTTTCGAAATTCCCAAAGAGTTTGTGAGGTATAAACCCGGACTCTCATTTGTAGTTGTGGAATATTTAACGAAATATACGAATTGAAATTTCGAAATTTATTCCCTTTGGGACCGTATGCTCACGTGAAAGCACTATTTAGTCTTCGTTTTATTGCATGCCAGCCATCATATATATGTGAAAGGGGGGAGGGGGAGTGTTTGTACATATATTGCCTCCGACCACAAATGCGTGTGGGTGTTTTTGGCAGGATCATTCATGCATGAGATTGGTTTACAAATGCATGTCACTGAATGTCTTCATTTGCTGCAGCTTTACCGCGCATGCGTCCCCGCTTGCCTGCTTTACGAGCGTGCATGCATGCGAATTTTCACTCTATTTTTTTTTCCGAAGCTCTCGAATGTACCCTACTTTGCCCCGTTTGCCTGAAAATGGCTGTTTTCTTGTCTTTGTTGGTGTGGGACCCCTAACAATGTCGAATCGTTTCATTTTTGCTTTGGCTGATGAATGAAGTTTTCTAACGCGTTGAGATTTCTAATATTAATTTTTTTTTGTTCACCTCTAATCTGTAAAGTTTTTGCTTGTTTTTAAACAGCACTCTAATGCATAGTTTATCTAATTTCTGCTCACCTTTTTTTTTTTTTCATTTAATGTTTTTCATTTTCATGACGTCGCCCTATTGTTGAAAGCCGTTTATTGATTTTTTTTAAATATTTTTGTAATGAGGAATGCTTTGGGTGTTCTTTGATTGGTCTGATGGCAATCTTGTAATTGCCGAGGTTATTCAATTATATCAAAGATAAAACTGCAGGTGAAAATGTTCAAACTGCAAAAGATGCCCGTAAGGCTTCAGCAGGAATACCATAACACCTCACGACACTTCAAGTGCAAGATTTATCAAGTGGTAACAAGGGGTTGATATTCAAGAAACTGAAAATATCAGGATGATTAAAATGTAATAAATCTAGATTATACAAGTATTTAAAGTACTTAATGCATGGGATGTCTGGTAGATTTCGCTTAAAGTTTTTGTAAAATGTAAAATACCTAAAATTACCTGTGCCCTGATTAAAAAGCCAAGATTTACAAAATTGCCTTGGATATTCGTGAGGTTGAAATCCATACGATTAAGAGATCTGAACGTGGAATGACAAAAGAAAAAATATTCATTCCCCGAAGTCTTAAGATATAAACCCACTAAATTTTTATGGCTAAGTACTTAAATATTGAAATAGCAAAAATATGCATGTAAAGTAAACTTACTTTTACAAAGCTCATAAGAAAAGACTTCAACATCAGAAGGTGCATATTACAATAAATATTACGTGGGGCATCAAATTATAACATCTTTCCAATGTATAAGTAGTAAATTTGCTGGAATTCTATAAACTTTCAATCAATAAAGCCTTCATAGAATAAAATATATAGATCTATAAGAGAATAATAACCTACACGACTTTGTGAAGTATTAAAGGACAGAAAGATCTTGAACAGCTAAACGTATTCGTGGAAATAATCCAGGAAAAGTAAGTATCCTTGAAGTTCAAATGAGATCCTTAGAGCTTGTAAATATAGTTTTTATTATTAAAAGTAAACCTATCACTCCAAATAATAAAACAAGGCTACCTGCAAATATTATAACATTATGCTTGTTTGTCTGTTAAGACACTAGATATGCTTTAATGTTTATCATATTCATTGTTGTATTTGAGGAAACAGAGCAGTGATAGTTCGGAATTATACCGGAAATTATTATCACAAAATGATTCTATTCGTCGCAGCTAAAGCAAATGATCTGTTGTCTAACGAGATGAAAATCGGTGTAAGAAATCAAGAGTAACCCTAAAATGCAGCCTGTCAAAGCTTATGTTCTCTAAGACATTTTAGCTTGAATATTCTTATGAGCAATTTCCGGGACTTATCGCTTTTTATCGACATTATTTTCATCTCTACTACTACTATTACTAATAATAATAATAATAATAATAATAATAATAATAATAATAATAATAATAATAATATCATATTCAGGAAATAGTGAGATGGGAAAAGACTGACCGACACCTTAGTAAATTGGAATATGAATTAACAGAAATCTGTTCATTTATACTACGCTGCCTTTTCTTCTGAATCATTTAATCTTTTTAATTTTATTGAGTTTATATATGTATCCAGAAAAAGAATAGGCAAATACGCTTTAATGAAATACAAAATTAGCGAGTAGTATGTAAAACGGTTCATGATTGTATGACTTGTTAGCTGAAATGGAAGATAAGCTTATAATATGACCTTAACAACAAATGTGAATTGTTGATTCGGTATAAGGATTGTATTATTGTAGAGAGAACCCTAAAATTACGCATGATACAGTTCTAATGCCGACTTAGATGTGAGGTCTACAAACAGCAACCAAACTCATAGCAGAACGCGAAAAACATCTTAAGAGAAAGATAAAAAAAAAACTTGTTTAAAATTCATCACTGTATAAATGTGTATGACCTATTTATATATATATATATATATATATATATATATATATATATATATATATATATATATATATATATATATATATATATATATATATATATATATATATATATATATACATCTTTTAGTTATAGGTGTTGTGGGATATCGTAAATGAAATTTCCGAGCAATTTATATTTAGTTAAGTGCTAGACTGGGCTTATTAGCAATATGTCTTTTTAACCTACGCAGTTAATTTACGTCGATGGCAACTGTATGGTTGAAACTGCACTCCACGGCTCAGGCTGAGGTTTCAAATGATGAACTGTTTTTGTTGAATTTTTTTTCCTATACTTTTTCCCAAGGCGCTGAATAACGCAAAGGTTCCTGGGCCTGACATTTCGGCAAAACTCTCATATATCAAAAATTCTCTCTCTCTCTCTCTCTCTCTCTCTCTCTCTCTCTCTCTCTCTCTCTCTCTCTCTCTCTCTCTCTCTCTCTCTCTCAGCTGATAAAAAGGCTTTAGCATCGTCAACAAGCCATGTATTTTTGACGAGCATTTAAAAATAAATTTTTGACTTCACCGTAATCACTGTTAAAATATCGGAATACTCAAGAATTTATCATACACATTTTTCCTAGGACTCTTTGCCTTTTTTTTATTTTTTTTACTCTCTCTCTCTCTCTCTCTCTCTCTCTCTCTCTCTCTCTCTCTCTCTCTCTCGGACGGAGACCTGTTAGACCTGTCTACCTGTAGGAATGTTTTATGCACGACTAGCTTTCTCATGTAGTGAGAAAAGTTTCACCAAGGGAAGATGCTTTGTTGAGGCGGGCTCTTATCGACAGATATTTTCGGATGGACAACCCTCAGTCACCGAAAGTATTTCTTGAGGCGCGCGACTCGTAAGTTTGGGAAGTTTGGACCATATGCTTCTATTCTTGTTCTTCGCAAGTACTATTCTTAGGAATATAGATGATGCATGCAGAGAGTTTGGACCCAGATTAGTCTTTCTGTTCCATACAGCAATCTATTTCCTTCGATCTGTTCCCTTCGTAAGTTTTCTAAAGTAGTTTTTAAAAGTGCTTTATATTTGATTCGTGATTCTTCTCTCAGTCATGACAATGACTGAGAGATTATATGCTTGAGTACTGCGAGTACCGTTAACTGACAGCGTGACGGCTGATAATTCTTGCCGTAATTGTTGTTAGCGTTACACCGTCTTGGAATGACTGCTGTCAGATTTTCTTTATTTCTTTCTTCATTCAATGCGATTTCCCTTCCATTGCTTACGGCTGTTTGATTCGTTTATCATCTGGAGTCAAGTGACACTGTCTTTGTGTTCTCAATTAAGCTTACTGACTAGAACTCTTGGTTAAGTCACCTCAGCTCACTAGCGGATCCAAGGGGAGGGGGGGTACCGGGGCACGTGTCGGCGCACACCTCCCCCCCCGTGAAAAATGACAAAATATTAATATTGAAGATTTAGATATTAGTAACATAAATGAGAAATGTAAAAACGGGAAAAAATTAAAAATCTATTATAGAAATAATATATATATATATATATATATATATATATATATATATATATATATATATGTATATGTATATATATATATAATGTGTGTGCGTGTGTAAAGTACTATAATATGAGAATTG
>NC_089742.1:53394270-53399270 GCF_040412425.1 Macrobrachium rosenbergii
TCCGCCGATCGAGTGCATCGGGATACGAAAAATAAACGAAGGTGCCTTGCTTATCTATTCATGAGCGAGAATTTTTTATCACTCATGAAGGCGAATTCTTTTCCTTCTCTTTTTTTTTTTTTGTTTTGCTATTTGATGCGGAGCTGCTTGACATTTTGTGGTTTAATTAGGAAATAGTACGTCGCATCAGAGACGCACCTAGCGAAACGGGTACATTTTTCTGAATTTCTTTATTGAGATGAATTGTATTTCTTCTCTAGATTTTAGGAATCGTAATAGGAATTATAAGTCGCTTTCTTCCGTCTTTCCAATGACGATGTGTATCTGTATCTCCGTGTGATTTTAATGTCCTCGTCAATCCGCTTCACTTGATTATCATAAAACGTTTAGTGTAGTTCAGAAAAAATCACAATCGTTTGGTTACCAAAGAATAATTGCTTTTGCGTTTTGAAAACGTTATTATTAGGTCTTATGGCTGAGAAAACCCTTTTTCACTGCATAGGAGGACATCAGTTCCTTAACTTTGCATTTTCCTTTGTTCTACGTCGATAAAAAAATGAAACTTTCCCTTTCGACGGTCATTAAGCAAAACACGTTAATTCACTGAAAACTTCTTAGCAGTATACAAAACTAACTTCTTTATTCAAGGCCGCTAAAAGAGCATTAACATTTGAGTCCACTCAAGATTTCTTAAATGTGTAGAAAAAAAAAAAATTTTTTTCGGTTATTTGCCATCTGGGCCTTGATTTGTACAGGTATCTTAAAAGATTCTTTACATGGAAAAAGGACTTTACCGCGAGCGATGACAAGACAGAAACTTGATGATGGTACTGATGTCAGTATGGATAACGAAACTGCGGAAATAGCTGACTCGGAGTAATGAGTCGGTAACTGCTAGCGAGTGAGTCATGGAATATGGTGACTCAAGGGCTCTTCAGAGGGTGTGGACCGGAAGAATGGTATTATGGAAGACAGAGAGGATAATTCATCTAGATACTTATCATGACACTGTCAGAGGAAAGGATTGAAAGTTGTTGAAACAGTGACATATTTTAAGTTGTTGAATGTGGAATAAATAATGGATAAAGAGGGACGGTAAAATACACAGACAGATGGTCGAAGAGAGAGGGAGAGAGGAGGAAACTAGACACTAATGAACAAGAAGGAAAGGAAGGTCAAAATCACAGAAGTCTCGAAAACAAAACCAGAAAATATCCCCGACAAGCACAACCGTTGTCCTTTGCAGAGTAAAAAAAAAAAAAAAAAGACCTGTGGGATAACAATTTCCGAATCAGTATACGAATATGGGGACTCGTTATTGCTAACGGGGTTTTCAAGTTCTTGTGTACTGTTGCTTTGAAGTGGAGAGGTCTCTTACCCAGAGATTGTTTTCTAACTCGGCAATTAGAAGGTAAATGGGACAGCAAAGTGTCTTTTTTTTTCTCTCTAGTGAAACACTAGGATTCGTTAATATATATTATATATTTGTAGATATGTAAATGTTTATCATATCTCATTCATGTTGCGGAAATAACTGGCAGTGGAGTGTCCACGTTTAAGCTGCCCTTCACGGAAAAATAAATCGAAAAACAAGAAAAATCTGTCAGGCTAGCAATTGAGAAAGTGTGTGATAGCTATTCCTGTTAAAACAGGAAAAGTTATAGAAATTACTTAGTGAGTAAGACGGAAGAATTCGGGACCTTGGTGATGGAAATAAAGAAAGGAGATTCCCCTTCTTCAGATCAGTAAAGAAAAAAGAGACCGCGAACACCATCTGTACGGATAAAAGAGATCTATGGAAGAAGTTAGGACGACGTTGTACAATATGAGAGTTGCATTTCCGCATTTCCTCCATTTTTGTCTAAAGGGTATAAAAAAAAAATAATAAAAACCCGCAATGGAAATACATAAATGAGCATGCCGTAATGGAGGAAAATACTTAAAACAAGAACAGATGAGACAAAATTCAATGCGAATCGTTATGGAATCAAGAAAATTAATGACAACGAGGTAAAACGCCCAAGTTTTTAAAGACCGTTTAACTCTTTTAATTAATTTAATTCAAGGGAAGTTTCGAGTAGTTAGTCGTCCAAAAGCTTTACAGTGAAAATATCGTTAAATCTCTATCGCACTAAACAGAATTGAAGAATTGGCTAGGAAATTAGAGAGAGAAATATGCCCAGTTTATTCATGGTGGCACTGAATACCAAGTAATTTGAGGAAAGAATGAAAATTGCAGATAACAGCTGAGAGGTTAAAACAGAAGCGATGACGGCCGATTAAATAATTGGCGAAAACATTCTGTAGAAAAGAAAAGACGTTGCGCGTCGATAACATCTATAAAGTGTTTCTAGATAACTTGGAAATTCGTTTACGGCAATGAAAAACATACCGAGCGTAATGTCTAAGTGTTTTGTGCCTTCAAGACCTTCAGTGGCCAAATTATTATTTTTTTTAAGATGGGTAATCATTCTTATGGAACAAGCAAAAGGAGGCCATGAACATGACTAGTCATTTTTCAAGGCATATATTAGATGCGAAACAGTAAAAATCTAAGCCAAATGGAAGTTAACAACAGATTACACATACACCCACACTCATCCATACACAGAGAAACACGTGTATATATATATATATATATATATATATATATATATATATATATATATATATATATATATATATATATATATATATATACACACTTTCATAGAAACATCTATGTGTATATATACATATATGAATGTATGTGTATATACAATATATATGTATATATATACCGTATAAACATGTATTGTGTGGGTGTGTTCGTGTGTATGTGTGTCTATTCTAATGGTTACTATCGCGATCATATGGATATTAGAATTGCAAGCAGCACATCAGAACCGCACCAGATATGAAAAGAGCAAAAGCACTACATCATATTTTTCTATATCTTTCTCTTCAGCATCTGGCAACTCCCTCAATTCCTGTTCCACACACTAATATCCTTTTATATATCATTTTTGTTTTGTACCTGACCTGGAGATTGTACATCATGCTATTAGTCAGGCATAACTAGACAGCAGGTGGTCGCATTAGCCTTAGTTTCGATGGACGGGGGACTTCTTGGGATGACTGAGTGTCATCTCGAAGATGGATGACGCTGACCGAAGGAGAACTCGAATTGTTTGTGGTTATTTCATACGTCCTTCTTGCTTTCGCTTCTTCGTTTCTTTCGTTGTGGTGTGGGCTAGTATGTTTTTGTATGAGAGGTCGAATTGATGATAACTGTTGAATTGATAATAATAATAATAATAATAATAATAATAATAATAATAATAATAATAATAATAATAATAATAATAATATGTTTCTATATGCGAGTTCGAAATGGTGAAAATTTTTGATGGGGTGTTGTTAATAATAATAATAATATAGTATGTTTTTTATATAACAACAACAATAATAATATGTACTATTAGTATTGCTGCTGTTGTTGTTACTGATGATGTTGGTACCGTCCATTTAAATTTTCATTAGTGTTTAATAACGGCAATAATAATAATCATACTATGTATTATTATTATTATTATTATTATTATTATTATTATTATTGTTATTATTATTATTATTATTATTATTATATATTTTTATTGTTGTTGTTTTTCTTGTTGCTGTTATTTGTTGTTGTATTTGCTGTTTTTTTATTGATGTTTTTAGAGCTAGTGGTGATAATTTCCAATGTAAATTTTCATTACAATGTTAAACATTATTATTATTATTATTATTATTATTATTATTATTATTATTATTATTATTATTATTATTATTATTATTAGCACTTAAAAACTTGTGATCTATTAGTGTCACCTAGATGATACTTTTCTTCTTTGACGTTTTAAACTACACGAATGAATAATAGACGGCTGAAAACGAAGGTTACCGCTACGAAAATTTCTCCATCTCACTGAAAAAAAAAGAAATAATAAAAAAATAAAATGGAGTTGAAAAGAAAAGACGGTCAATGTTGCAAAGAACTTCAAGAAATAGAAGCAGAGAACCCAATGAAATTCTCAAATATTCTTCTGAATTCCAAATCGAGTGGTGGAGAGAAAATTTTTAGGGACATTTAAATTTAAAAGTTTGCTCTCTCTCTCTCTCTCTCTCTCTCTCTCTCTCTCTCTCTCTCTCTCTCTCTCTCTCTCTCTCTCTCTCTCTCTCTCTCCTTCGGTTTTCGTTTTAAAAGTTAAGAAACATATCCTTTGATCAGATACATTAATGGCTGACTCATTTTTCATGAGTCTGAAAGTTCAGACTCTCATGTTTAAGTCATTTTTACGTCTTCGTGAATCATGTCCGGTTTTATCTCCTTATTTTTTATTTTCTTCTATTTTCCATAGTCTTTTCTTTGCGTTTTCTGAACAGTTTCGTCTTCCTTCACTTTCTAACTATATTTTCTTCATACACCCTTCTGCTCATATATAGTATTGAATATATATATATATATATATATATATATATATATATATATATATATATATATATATATATATATATATATATATATGGATGCAATAAAGTTCACCTTTTTCTAATATAAGGTTGAGCTTTATGTCATCAGCCCAAAATTATTCATTCTACACTCTTCATTTTTTTTCTCCGTCAGCTCTCAGTTTTATTCATTAAGGGAAAATGTTCTAGAGGACTGCCGATGGCCCCCGGCAACATACATAACTTAAGTATAAAAGAGTATAAAAACTCCTTTTATAATGGTCCTAATATATACATATATATATATACTGTATATGTATGTGTGTACACATTCATACATACATACATACACCTATATAATTTATGTAATATATATATGTATATATATGTATGTGTGTGTTTGTGTGAAACAAACTATGGTTGGAAATATTTTCATACTTGTGTACATGAGTTGCAAAAGTATTTAGTTTACTTCCACCCCCTGCATTGCATCTGGAATGAAAATTCCCTATGAGAAAAGGTAATGT
>NC_089742.1:53401770-53421770 GCF_040412425.1 Macrobrachium rosenbergii
AATATATTTTAGCTCTAAATAATATATCCTTTTATTGTAGCAGTATAACCCTGAGGATTCCTTAAGTAATGAATTTCATATCTACTCTTTCATTATCTACTAATTATTACTTTTTCATTACTTTTAACTCTGGTTTCCCTGACACAAAAATGCCTCTCTATCTTTAAAATATTTCCAGTTGTTTTCGGTTTGAAATAATAATAAACTTTATTATTATTATCCTTATCAATACTTTTATCATTATCATTATTACTATCGCGTAGAAAAGACCAACCGACTAACTGACTCCAGCAAAGTAAAATCTTTTGTCACGGAGCATAAGAGCGTATTTGCGTTACACCCTTTACACCAAAAATCCTTTTTCCTCTCCTAAAACTGAATATCTCCGGAACTCTAAATGTTTTTTCAGGATTCTAGATCTCTGAACCATGAATTTTACTCTTTCCGAATGAATCAAAAAATATTTTCCGCGTAAAAGCAGACTAACTCTCTCTCTCTCTCTCTCTCTCTCTCTCTCTCTCTCTCTCTCTCTCTTTGTGCTTTTCGTTAATTTATCAGTGCCTTTTAACTGGTTTGCATTAAACGAAGAATTATCGCAACTGCACTACAAATGATAACAAAGCTCTCATGCTACGCAGTTTTAACAAACATAATATACACATGCGTATGCTTCAAACTTATTGTGAGTGCGACTATTTTTATGGAAAATGTTGAACGTATGTTTCTCCCACGTTCTGCCATCTGAGCGCCAATTTCCCGATGATCTTAGTGATATCTTTTATGAACTAAGATTTCCGTCCGGTTGCGTTTCTGAATTCTTTGAAGTTCGTGAATGAAATAGGTCTGAACTGAGAAGTTATCTGTTTTCGAATTATCAAGGTATACTGTATAATCCAGCTAGCATTTGCGAAAATGTGGTATTTAAAAACGCAGTCGCAAAATGAGAAAGGATTTTAGACATTTGGACTCTCTCTCTCTCTCTCTCTCTCTCTCTCTCTCTCTCTCTCTCTCTCTCCGGATGGACGCCACAATTACGAGCCCAAATCTCCAGCCACCGTCGGTCTAACAGCCAATTGACTTGCATTATTGATGAAGATTTTCTACCCGCTTCTCAGATGAGTAATGCTTTGATATTTCAGATCTCTCCATTTTTTTCGTTCAGCGAATTGGTCGGCCAGCGGGTTTTCGGGTGGGCCAAACGAGTGCCCGGCAGGACTCCGCACACTTCGGGCACGGGATTTCCATTTTGGCCCGAGTGGATCGAGAGAGGAGCGCCGGAGGAGCCACACATAGACGGTGGTCTTTGTAAACGGGGTTTTGGCCGCGGTGGTCAGGGGCGGCCTCGGTGGAGCCCCCGACCATCATGGCCCATGTGAATATTTCATTGCGGGATGCGGCTGAACCTTTCTGATATTTTACGTAATTCTTCGTTCGCGCCTCCCTCCCTCCCTCCCTCCCTCGCTCTGCTGAACATTCCGTTGAATGGTAATGTTGCTGCTGGCCCTCGCTATATTACCCTTTTTTTTTTAATGCGATTTTCTGAAGCTGTGGATTTCTCTCTCTCTCTCTCTGTGTGTTTTGGTTCTTCAAAAAGTTCGCTGGCTCCGATGCCTTTAGGAAAAAGTGTTCCTGGAAAAAAGAACACCTTTTTCCCCCTTCGCGTAAAATGTATTCCTTTAACGGTTTTTTTGGCCGAAGTGGCGTGGGAAAAAATCGAAACATTTTGTGATATCTGTACCTTGTTCTCCGGCTGATTGCTTCTAAAGTTTTCGAACGCTCGAGAAAGCTTTTTCTTTTTTTTTCCTCCACCTCTTTCTCTCTCTCTCTCTCTTTTTTATTTTTCCCTAACTTTCACCACTTACGTCTTTATCACTGATTCTCTAAGAATTAATACCAATTAACAATGCATTCGCGAGTTCCTGAGGAGGAAAAGTATTGGCCAGATGCTTCTTTGCTCGTACTTCCGCCTGAATCAGCCATCTTACATGTACGAGTAAAGGTAAAAGAAGAAGAAGAAGGAAGCATGAAAAAATGAATAACGAGTCCATGAATGACTCACATCTGATCACCCTCCACCACTACCACCATCAGTAGCAGTAGCAGAAGCTTTTAGAAGCGGCGGGACACATCACTGGAGAAGAAAATAGAGAGCGATAAATAATGGTCGGTGGAAAGCGTATCTGGTAACCTCAGTGTTATTCCGTGATTGCGGGAAATGGCCTCCCCCTCCCCGTCCCCACCAGACCTCCTCCCCCTCCTCCCAAAGCCTGATTTTCCTTCCCCTCCACCACCTCCCTGGCTCCACCCCCTCACCCTACACCCATCTCCTCTTCCTCCCTTGCTCTCTTTACTTTATTCTCTTTCCCCTGCCCACGATTTAATCTGATTTTTTTCCTCCTTTCCATTTTATACGTGCATGTAAAACCACTCATTCCTCAGCTCAGGCTCGAAGCAAACTAGTGATTATATTTGTAAATATTTAGTTCTTGCAACATTTTTGATAAAGCCTTTGTGTAACTGAAGGATGCATCTTTTCGGTAAACGGGAGATGAACTGAGAAAATGAGAAAAAAGGACTGTGTATCTGGCTGACCAGTTTAAAATGAAACAAAAGACTAGTCAAGTATCCCAAAGAGGAAAAGTAATAGGAAGTAAAGATGTTGTCTGAAAAATTACAATGCAACCTCCTGGTTGAGAAGGGTAACTTCCTGTGGTCAAGGGGGATTAGATATATTATATATTCACCGCGATAAGACATGTTCCGGCTATTTTTTTTTTTTTCGCAACGGGATTTAGGCATACAGCTATCAGTTTTCTTGCTATACGATATAATAATAATCTACTTCCCTAGTATTATTGGAATGGAATATAGAGCTTAGGTCAAAGGCCAAGCACTGGAATCTATGAGGTCATTCAGCGCTGGAAAGGAAATTGAGAGTAGGTAGGTTTGAAAGGTGTAAGAGAGGGAAAACCTCGCAGTTTCACTTTGAAATAATTGTTAAGAGAGGGTGGATAGCAAGATGGAAGAAAGATAATATGAATGGAGGTACAGTAAAAGGAATGAAAGGGGTTGCAGTTAGGGGTCGAAGGGACGCTGCAAGGAACCTTTAGTAATGCCTACAGTACACCCCGTGAGGTGCAGTGACGGCACTACTCCCCCACGGGGCGTAGTATTATTAGCCTTGTCTTTTTCAGCACGCTTTATAAAATATTTCAGTAGAATGCTGTCTTTGAAAAACTGAAGGGGTAAAAGATGTAGGTATTTGGGTTAGCACTGATGCGTGTGCAATGACTGACCCGTTCAGAAATTCTGGGATTTTCGTCTGTTCCTTCTTAACAACTGTAGGTCGTCGAGAAGTTTTGAGGATGCCTATAAACGTTACTGCTTAAAAGACTGTTTTATCAATCGTACATTAAAATACAGGTAATGGGAAAAATTTTTCAGTCGGGAGTTCAACGTTAGACAGTGACTGGAATCACAGTTACTTGGTGCGCATCGATACCTGGCCAAGTATTAAATTTCAGAAACGACTATGCAACTCAATGGAAGAGTGGCCAGAACGGAACCTGCTGAATAGAGATTGCAAAGCCATCTTGCAGAAGAGAAAGAGGATCAAGGGAAGAATGATGGCGGTGCCATTGATTAGACAGATTACCTGCCATTCAGGACTGTCAAGAAAGAAGACGTAGGCAGATGAAGCCCATATATTCTAAACAAAGATGGATAGAGAAACTAACGCGAAAGATTTACAAATAAAAAAAATGGAAAATCTCCGGAGCTAGTTTGTCGGCAATTTCCTTCAGTACAATTAGTGCTGCACCTTTAAATTCTTTAGAGATTCAATAACACCATGGATTTTACAAGCAAAGACTTGTGGGGACAACGGGAATGAAGGGACAGACTAAGAGAATCATAAGCACTAGATATGCTGACAAAAGCTTTTCTTAGAACGCATCATAATAATCAGATGACAATTTTTTTTTTATTCTGTCCTTCAGTTTAATAGACCAACCCAATAGAAATATGTTTGCATCAATTTTTCATGCAAAATGGATCGCAATAGTCCTTGGCTTGCAGAAACTGTTCTTTAATTTTTCACGAAAACGTGTGCACCTCTCTGAACCTTAATTCAAAATATTTTCGGGAACATTTTAGAACAAAAGAAATCCATCCCATATGCAGATACGTTAAGCTAACCGCTTTCCTACAGAAATCTGAAAGCATATTGCTGCGGAATACTGTCCAATCAAGTTTCGTCCAGTAAACGAACGACCCAAGGCGTCATCAGACTCTATGGCCCGAGGTAGATACGAAACGTGATCTGGCTTCGGATGACCGGCAGAAGTTAATCGATTCGTCATCGGGCCACGTCCAGCCTTCCATGAAAATTTCATGAAAATCCGTCGGTGAGTTTTTGCTCAGTATTTCTGACAGACAAGCCGGCATGAAATCAGAATCACTTGTGTCACTAGTGATTCGCATGGATGCCTAGCGTTAGTTAAGGCCAATGACACAACGAAGAAAAATCCTGCCCTTCTCTTTTTAGTTACAGTTTTTACTCACACCGTTGGACTGTTCCAATTGCACGACTGAGGATGTCGCTCAATTGGAACTTCAAAAATTCAAGCGAAGATGCGGTGCACTACCCTAATATAAATCTCCTTGCATTTTTATAATTTACATTTTTTTCTATTTATTAATTTGTTAATCTATTTTTATATTATTTAATACTTGAGAGCTCTTCTTTCTGTATTTCCCTTTACCTCCTTTTACGTCTTTCTAATGAACAATACATTCTTTGGAAGCTGGAATTGCAAGTCAGTAGCCCCTGTGGGCTTGTTCCATCCTCTGAATAATAATAGTAATAATAATAATAAAAATAATAATAATAATTCATCATCTTTCCTTTTGCCATGTAACACTGAAATGTGAGCCTAAGCGGACTCAGATCCTGTTTGTAGCAGAATAAGTACTTGAATAACAGGGAGTACACCAGCTACATTTCCGCTGTCACGTGAGTACATGGAGGGCAATTTACCCTCCGTTTTAATATTTTAGCTTACAGGTGAAAACATTCGTCCTTTTGTTTGTATGTCAGTCCCTCCACTCGTAGCAGACGTGAGCTCTTACGACAAAAGTATGCGCAACCTTTGTTATTTAAACTGTGATCCAGTTTCTGATTAGTATAATTTCACGTTTATTACATATACATAACCGGTCAGGACCTACACCCCGTCTCTTATTTTCCACCTGTGGTAATGTGTTATATATATATGATATATATATGTATATATGCACATACATACATTCATACATACATTCATTCATACAGATATATACACATATATATATATATATATATATATGTGTGTGTGTGTGTGTGTGTGTTTTGTATGTGTGGGTGCGCGCTCTGCACATTCGAATGTGTGTGTGTGCGAGTCATGAAGAAAGTATTCCACTCTTATTCATCTTTGTATACCGTATATTAAGGTAATGTTACGCTACGAGTTTTCTTGGTGATCACTGATAACAAAATACCATCAAATTCGTAATAAAAAGAAAAATAAATGCGTTCCATACTCGTTGAATTTCCAATGACGACTAGAATACTGAATCGAAATGTAATGCCATAAGTACTAATATCACGAAGAACTGAGTAAGCAAATCACATCTTTTAGCGTTAAATGTATTTTTTTAAGGTGGAATAAGTGTTTATGATAGATTCTTCGCAAGTGTTTGTTTCCACGGTCGCTGAAAACGATTTAGTCTTGACAATGACCATATTACTGTTGTCAAGTTGGAGTACTTGATATTATAGTTGATATGCGTGAACTTTGATGTTTGTGATGCTCTAAGATCCTTACTTAGGGCATTTCTCCACGAATGCACAACTCCTTTATGTGACTTCAAACAATTTCGAGAATTCCGATGCATTCCTGAGAGGACTTGGTTTAAACACTTTTGAAAGGTTGACGTAAGTGAACTCGGAAAGAAACAAATAAAAAATTAAACTTTCAGCCAAGGCCAGGTGGTAGCCTGTGTTGTTGGCACCTATAGCGATGCCAGACGCACGATCATTTCCAACTTTAACCTTAAATAAAATAAAACCTACTGTGGCTAGAGGGCTGCAGTTTGGTATGTTTGATGATTGGAGGGTGGATGATCAACACACCAATTTGCAGCCCTCTAGCCTCAATAGTTTTTAAGATCTGAGGGCGGACAGAAAAAGTGCGGACGGACAGACAGATAACCATCTCAGTAGTTTTTTTTTTTACAGAAAACTAAGACATGAATTGTTAGATAAAGGTGCATATCAAGATTAGGTCAGATAGTAGCGAGGAGCGCAGGTCTCGATCTAATATTAGTTTCAGAAACCAGCATCTGTATTCTCTCACAATAACTGGTTCCGGCGCAAAAGGGATCCACAGCATTTTGGGGTCTTTAATTTTTCATCGACGACCTCAAAGCCTCTTCTCTCTGTCACAACACCGACACGAAATAGTTTTTTCACCATTCATCATCGGTAGTTTATTGGATTAGTGACTGTCACCCTAACCCAAATTCATTAACATGTTTGATCGTCTATATTTCACTGATATCAGAGATTTATTCTTTACATCTGATGTAAGCAGTGAAAGATTATTTATTGACAGAAATGACTGCCATGACCCTCGGGTTTCTAATTCATCCCCCTGGCTGGTAACTATCGTTTATCCACTAGCAAGTGGGTGGTAGCTGGCAGTTAAGTCAGTAGGTAACTCACCAGCATATCTGTAGAAAGTCGGGGAAAGTACTAGTAGAAAATAACCATTCTACCAGCGGTTACTACGAGCCTTGATTACCAATAATACCGTGTCATTTGGCAGTGCTCGAATAAATGAGCTTTGAACTTGGGATCGTGACTGCTTTTACGAAATTCACGTCATCTTGAATGCGTTGTGGGATGTGCCCATAAACCTGATAACATTCTTTATAAAATATATCATAAATTTATGAAATATATTAAAAGTTTGTCATCAAACGTTATGATTTGTTAATGAACAAAAGTATCATTCATTTAATGACCATACGGCTCTTCCATGTCAGTTTCAAAATAGATATCTTTGACCAAATACCTTAAATGATTGCTATAATTAATTTAGACTGCATTATCATTTGCACGCAGACGGGAAACAGTAACCAAAAAGGTAAGAGAAATAGAAATAAACACTAGCAACCGAAAATTTAGATTGTGGGAATTTCGGTACCATTCAAGACCACACCACTTAAAGAATTAAGTCGCTTAAATTCTTGTAGAGCCACCTATCGATACTGAGTGTAATAGAGTTTTCGTCATCAAATTACAAATTATCATGAGCCCTGATTATCTAGGTGACGAATGATTGCCTTGGGATAGTGCTGCTGTGTTTTAGGGAAGTTATCACTAAAGTAGGTAATTATTTGTACGCTTCAAAGCCATAAAAACGTGAGCGACCGTACGCATAACTGCAGTATATATGTATGTATGTATGTATATATATATATATATATATATATATATATATATATATATATATATATATATATATATATATATATATGTATATATATATATATATATATATATATATATGTGTGTGTGTGTGTGTGTGTTTTGTGTGTGTGTACTGCATATATATGTATATGTATGTATATATGCAGCCATGAATATGTAATTGTAATAGCCACAAACCTCTTACTTTCTCGAATTCTTGCGCGCTTTTTGGCTGTGATTGTCACTACAAAGCCGTAAGATCCAAGTGCAAGAAATTGAAGTGGCTGTGATATCCGGTTGCGGGAAACGAACCCGTGTCACCATAATCACAAGGAGGTCGCGTACCCGACCTGACTACGAGAAGGATAAAAGTCTATTACCTCTCATACATACATATACCTGTCGTTTTCAGGTGTAATACCTGTCGTTTTCAGGTATATGTATGTACGAGAGGTAATAGACTTTACCTTTCGTGGTCAGGTTCGGCAACATGACTTTTGTGATTATGGTGACAAGGGTTCGTTTCCCGACCGACCATCACAGCCACTTCAGTTTCTTGCACTTGATCTTACGGCTTTGTAGTGTTCTTTATATCAAAAAAGCGCGAAGAATTCGAGAAGTTAAGAGGGCATTGTGGCTATTACAATTACATATGTATCTGGTAAAAGCGACCAGTAGATTCTACATACATAAATATGTATATATAAATATATATACATACATTATATATATAACGTATATATATGTATATATATACATATTTATGTATGTATATATACATACATATGCATATATATATGTATATATATAGTGTGTGTGTGTGTTTCTTATTCGTGAATACACCCATATGGGTCTCGTGTATTCTTGGAATTTAATGACCTTGTAAGAAACTGAATATTTATCAGAAAATCCAAAAGGGAAAATAGATACGCGGCCTTCCTGGCAACGTTTCTCTGCCAATCGATGAAAACATAAATTTGACAACAAAGTGAAGTATTTGCAGCTTTTATGTAAATTGTCAAGTGAAAGATTTATCAGCATATCCCAAGAATATACAGTACTTATCGAGATTTGAATGGGTCCTACATTTTCGTAATATTCTCAGAGGTAATTGGAGCTTTGATGAACTAATACTGCAAGAACTAAGAAAATAGCTAAATTATCTGCGGACAGATATGAGGAAGTCGTTTGGTTACTTTCAACAAGTAATTTTTAAAAAAATTATTCATAAGCTGGACCTAATTTTGACTCGAATTCACCACATTACGGTGTAAATCAGGTAATGAGGTAATTGCTACTGATGCATGATTGAAATCTAAAACCTCGTGAAAAACAAAAAAATAAAAAATCTAAATATTATCATACGTAGTCAGTTTTTAGTTACTTATTGATGAAAGTCCTGCACAGGCATTGTCGCTAGATTTTTCGTGTTTCTCGGTTAAAGAGAAAGATGCTGAAAGTTCTTAACTAAAACTTAAGCTTGAGAATCCTTAATGCAACTCGCTAAACCAAGAGTATGTATGGCATCATTGCCCATATACTTGCGACGCCAGTTTACGTAAGCAAATAAATCAATTGCAATCAAATAGGATTTAAGAAATCTGAAAAAAAGCAATGTCTAATGAGAGCCATAAATCCATCAACAGTTTTTCTTGACTTTTTGTAGTATGCTTCATCCATTGTCATTTCAATTTGAAAGAATATGTGTATGTTCTGTTTGTTACCAAATAACGTAAAGTGCATAGGTATATGAATTTATGCCTGGATGGTTGTGGCTAACTGCGAACTTCCACCCTGAATACAAAACTGAGTACAAAATATATTGATGTTAGGTAGACTCATTTATCGAACCTACCAGTTATCCGCAATGACTCTTGTCAATCATAGTATCCTATGGATACCATAACTAACTTGCATATTACAGGACTGATTCGCCAAAGTTCCATACCACTTTCTGCTTTTAAGTTAGCCTTTTTTTATTATTATTTTTCTTTCGTTTTAGCCTAACATTGCAAGAATTTTACGCGTGACTGTCAATGAACGATCCTCTTTTGAAATTCACTGATTGGCACGTTGGGTTTTGATTTTTGCTTGCTATGTTTTGTAAAATTCTGACATGCGGTTTTCTAGAGGTATTTGACAGACTTTCTCCATTTTGCGGATTTTTCCTTTATTTGAAATTTGTTATGAAATAAAATCTTTCCTTTGGTATCACCATTTATATCGCTACTGCATAATATCCTACGCATTGATCAGCATGTCTCCTTTCTTGTTCCTGCCCCAAAATCGCATTCATAAACAACTAAAGCTAAACTTGAATAAATTTCAGTAAAACAAGAGTATCCCAAGAGACGATTTCGATACAGGTTTGTCAGAGCCAAGAAAAATGACGCGATCACAAATGAAAATAAAAAAAAAACTCTCGTACTGGAAATAATCGGAGGAAAAGTCTTTCTGTAAACGAAAGCAACGTCATATCGACCCCGGTTCTTCATGAATTCACTGATGCCACACTTTGTACAAATCTACTGTCATTCAAAACTCAAGTCATACACATAGACCGGTGTATCGGTGACGACGGAAGACAGTCGACCTTTCTTGGGTGCAACGACAGAGTCGAAGGCATTGATTCGGCCGCTATTCCTGCAAATGGTTCCTCTCGATTTAGATCTGAAGGTCAGTTGCTATAAGTAAGAAAATTCCGCCGAAGATTTTGGCCGGCTATTATGCCTCTGGCATACGTGTTTTGTCTTAAATCAGATCTCTCTCTCTCTCTCTCTCTCTCTCTCTCTCTCTCTCTCTCTCTCTCTCTCTCTCTCTCTCTCTCTCTCTCTCAAAAGCAGTTGGCTAATGACATCACAGTTTAGTTTGTCATTTTAGCTTACTGGCAAAATCATTTAGTTTAGCCTCACTTTATTTCACTTTGCCGTTCCCGAATATGCCTCATTACCGTCAGACGTTTTCATCTTAATGCCCTTCGATTCCAACAATTGTTAAATTACGTCTTATTTCACGAAAGATCATTGATTCACTCGTCGCTGAAGTCAAATCGATCGCATTTCATTCCGAACTGGCTGCTTAGGAATGGACTCAAATCAGACGTTACTTTAATATTTAATGCCTCCTTAAATGGGTTTTTCTCTCGCGACAAATCAAAGCAGATATATGTCAGCTGCCTTCGTATAAATCATAGAGGAAGGAAGCGGTGTCAAATTTTGTTTCGTGGAAAATGATTCATCTTTGAGAAGTTTCAAACTCTCCGACAGTCATGCTGGATACTATGGATTATCTTTGAATGCATTATGAATCGCATGTATGATTCTGGTACAGCAGGAACCTTCCTGGGAATGGGGACTCGCTCTTTCTGTCGGGAGGTAATTGAAAGACTTTTCTGCTGAGAGGGATCGATTCGGCTCTGAAGTAAAGTTCTCAGAATTACAGAGACGGAGAGGGTCGTAATGAATAACAAGAGATAAGAGTGAGACATTTCTGAACTCAGTAAGAGGAGGAAATAGAGGTCAATATGAGGAAGAAATAGAGGTCGAAGAAAAGGAAATAGACGTCGAATAAGAGGGGGAATAGAGGTCGAATAAGAGGAGGAAACAGACGTCGAATAAGAGTGGGAATAGAGGTCGAATAAGAGAAGGTAATAGAGGTCGAATAACAGGATGTAATAGAGGTCGAATAACAGGATGTAATAGAGGTCGAATAAGAGGAAATAGACGTCGAATAAGAGGAGAAATAGAGGTCGAATAAGAGCAAGAAATAGCGGCCGAATAAGAGGAAATAGAGGTCGAAAAAGAGAAGGAAACATAGAGGTAGGAATTTGCCAAGCGCTTTGAAAATTTCATTTTTATGACTACCACGTCATATGATGTCGATGTCCTTTTAACCTTTCCGCGGTGAATCGTACTGCCGGCTAAACGCAGTTTTGGATTGTGTATGATTGCCTTAGTTAGTACAAAAATAAATAAATAAATAAATAAATAATAATAATAATAATAATAATAATAATAATAATAATAATAATAATAAAGCAACAGAAGCGTTGGGTGCTGTACGAGAGTTGTGAGAGTGAAATTATTTCTCTAGATTCTACCTTTTGCGAATTTCCCGTTGCTAATTTCAGTTTTATGGAAAAAAAGTGATATCTCTTTTAATATTAATGCTACACTCTCTCTCTCTCTCTCTCTCTCTCTCTCTCTCTCTCTCTCTCTCTCTCTCTCTCTCTCTCTCTCCCAGAGTCCTACACCCACTCACGCAGACACACATTTAGACAAATACGTAATAGAGCTTATTTCAAAAATAAGCACAAAATTACTTTTGGCCGTATATTAGTTTACCTATTATTGCTAACGAATGTCCTTAGGGATTTTATTACCCTAGAGGCCGACAGGACGGGCATCCTGATGTCCTTGTCTAACTCGCTCTTTATTAATGAAAATGAAAACAAGGTAGAGAAGCGGTAAAAAAAAAAAAAAAAAAAAAAGAGCGCTTTTAAACTTAGAATGGAGTGATTGAGCCGCCGCTTGATGGTTGAAAGATTATATATTGAGAGGTCATATGTAAGAGATGAGGAAGAGCAAAGGAGAAAATTCCAAAACATGGCGGTAGAGGGAAAGAGTCAATTACTGATAACCTGTTGAGAGAGGATAGGGGATTATCTCCTTCAGCTCTACGCCCAGGTGCAAAAGCCCGTGCTGGCATAAGGCCATCTATAGGTGGAAATTGTACCGTTATAAAGAGAGTATTTTAAATTAACTGACTATAAAGGGGCAGTCAAAGACGAACCACAGTACCCAACGCGACTGCCGAGGAATTTCTAAGAAGTTCCCACGTAACAAAATTTGACACCTCATCAATCGTACAAGATTTACGAAGGCACAGCTGCCATAAATCTGCTCCGATTTGTTGCGAGAGAAAACTTGCTTCAAGATTCATTGAATATCTAAGTCACGTCTGATTTCACGCCGGAAGTTTTTTCTTAGTTTATTTTTTTTCTTGTTCTTTTTTTTTTTGGATAACGATAATTTGTACGAAAAACAAGAAAAGAAAATCTTGATGCAAATGTTTCACCAGATTCAAATGTCTCACGAAACATTCATCAATGAAATCTCGACATATATTTGAAAACATTCAGTCGTGAATATTATTTAAATATTTCCACAGACATGGTAATGATTAGGTAATTGAATACACTGACTACTTACATTATTTGATGGACCAAGAATATGGAGCACCCTACAAAATATGGAATTATTTCAGCCAGGTTTAAAGGAAAAATCATAATTCATTATTTCTTAGAGGCAACTTTAGCTATTTCAATTATACGATCTTTATAATGTAAGTTTAACGTAACAAGAAGACCCAAAAATTTGATAGCAAATATAAAGATTTAGATAGCAAATATGAAGATTTCTTTAAGGAAACTTGCCTTAGAAATATTTACTGTAAGTTTTCCATAAACACACAGTAATCACAGCAGATAGCACATTGATTTCAGATCAGTGATTCTGTGGACCAGTAAATATTAATTTTCTCAACAAACTATTTTTGTTTTGTCTTTAGTGCACTCTTATATATTTAAATACCTTCCGAAAATTTTACATTTAAAAAACTGAACGGATATCGTTTGCGCAGGACGTAGATATTTTGTAATAAGCATGTAAATAAATAAATATGTATGCATATATATATACATGTATATATACATATATATATATATGTATATATATATATATATATATATATATATATATATATATATATATATATATATATATATATTGGAATTCAAGCCTTTAAGAATGTTCCAGACATACGCTGCTACACATTTTTAAGATTAATTCAAAAGTAAGGGTTGAAAGATGATCAAATAAAAAAAAAACCTCATTGCCTCTTCGACGCCACGGGTATTTCGGCAAGCGCCGAGGAAGAAAAGAATCCGAATTCCGTCGAGATCGGAAGCGAAAATTCGCTTACAAAGACGGCGCAATGAAGAGAGGTCGAAAATTCCTCTTGCAAGTTTAATTTTCTTAAAGAAGGTCAGAATTTCTCTCGAAAAGTTTGTCTGAAGTAGAGAAGCTCAAAAAGAAATTCACCATTTCATTTGTGACATTTGGGGAGACGAATTAAAGTTAGATGTTGGTTTGTTAAATCCGTATTGAAAAAAGAAAGTTTTTTTTTTTTTTGTGAGTAAATGACTTTTTGCCGAGCAACGTAAATCATTATCTCTTCCTTAGTTTCAACAGAGTTTAGAGCTGCAATCTTTTTAGTGTTCTAAAAACTATTGTGCCAGTTTTGTCCGTCCGCTCTTTTTCTATCCTCCCTCAGGACTTAAAAACTACTGAGGCTAGAGGGCTGCAAATTGGTATGTTGATCACCCGCCCTCCAATCATCAAACATACCAAATTGCAGCCCTCTAGCCTCAGTAGTTTTTATGTTATTTAAAGTTAAAGTTAGCCGTAATCGTGCGTCTAGCAACGATATAGGACATGCCACCACCCGACTGTGGTTAAAGTTTCCTGGGCCGTGGCTCATGCAGCATTATACCGAGGCTACCGAAAGATAGATCTATTTTCTGTGGCCTTGATTATACGCCATACAGAAAACTCGATCGCGCCGAAGAAACTTCTGCGCATTTTTTACTTTTTTTTTTCTTTTTCGACTGCCGTCATAAAAATCCTTTCGGAAATGTACGTCGTAAAAATGCAATTAGAACCTTGCCTCTTTTCCTTGGAATTTAATTTATATGAGCGAGTTTAAATTCCATGGAAAAGTTGTGTTGCAAATGATAAAAAATAAATAAAACACTGATTTGTAGTTGTCTGCAGGAATTATAATTGAGGTTGAAAACATTAAGTAAAACTCAAATTTCCCAGGTTGAAATACGCTAATAAGTGTCCTGTTCAAAACTTAGGCAGATAAAATAGAAATAAGTAAAGGTGTCGTGTAAAAAAAGTCTTCTGACAAAATAAATGTCAAATTATCACCTTTACAACCCGGGTAAACTGCGGCTGAACTCGATAAATTCGAGTGAAAATCTCCTGATTGAAACTTCCCCAACGAGAATTAAGTCGAGACCTGATCCTGGTCGAGATAACAATAGCGACATTCCAGTTACGAAGTCGTAAATCGAAAATTCCGACACTGAAGAGAGGGAGTGAGACCTTCGGAAGATAAGACTCGGTGAATAACTCAACCGGATCTTATGACGTTAGTAGATAGAAGTCATTCCGGTTCTCAGTTAAGGCGAAAGAGGCTGCATTAGGCGGCCTACACCCTGCAGCTTTTAAAAGACGACACGACGCTGTCTGTCAAAGCACTTTCAAAATATATCGCGGAGAGATAACGCGGGGCTTTTTTGATAGTGATACGCTGCTAATGTAGCGCCATTAGAGCTCGCTCAGAAACTGACATAAAAAATCACAATGGCTCTTGGCTTTTTTTTTTTTTTTTATCTTTTCCTATTCAGAAAGTCGGTTGAATTATTCCTGCCCGTGAAAAGAAGCACTGCAAGCCTGTCACTCAGTATTCCAGGTTCAAATATTAATGCCTTTACTCTCGCGAAAGCACGAAAGATCTCTCTCTCTCTCTCTCTCTCTCTCTCTCTCTCTCTCTCTCTCTCTCTCTCTCTCTCGTCAAAGTATAAAGCTAAGTGAATTCTCTCTCTCTCTTGTTAAAGTATAAAGCTAAGTGAATTTTCTCTCTCTCTCTCTCTCTCTCTCTCTCTCTCTCTCTCTCTCTCTCTCTCTCTCTCTCTCTCTCACACACACACACAAAATATAGAACAGAGAATAATACTACAAAGATCATTTCCAGGGCTGGCGAAGTTATAGAGATCAATTAATTTTTTACTTTTTGATAAATAAGGACTCCTGTACTGTAATCATTTTAGATTGAGACAATGGAGGTTGACTTCTGATTGTTTACGTTTCACTTAGCGTGGACAGTGATGCAGCCAGGACATTTACAATAAATTCAAACATTTTTAACGGGGTTAGATAAGTAATTGCTCAGTGGGTTACAATAATCGGTAAATATTTTTCTGTAAAGAAATTTTTTAGCTTCATGTTTTTGTCAACTTTCTTAATATCAATTTTGTTTCAGCTAAACATGAGTGATTCCTGCCTAGACTGAAAGGATGCTTATGACATTCTTGATTTAGGGATATTTTTCTAAATATACATATATACATATATAATATATATACATATACATATATGCAGACACACACACATGTATATATACATATATATATGTATATATACACATACATATATACATACGTAAGGTGGTGTCTTTACAACACGAAAATAAACCCACTCTTAGCACGAAAACGAAACCAGCTCACAGCACGAATATGAAGCCCACTGCCAGTAATAACATGAGATCAACCGATCTTTTCTTTATCAGTTCGTGGTATTTCTTTACTAGTATCTATTTGCCTCTGTTTACCTTTCTTTGGTTCAGTTGCGATTAATCTATTTTCACTTTTTTCCTCTCTGACAAGATTTTTTTTTATTATTATTCTTGCTGCATTCCGGTATTCAACTTCGTGTTTTTCACCATCAGATATTTTTTCTCTTATTTCAAGACTGCCAGAACCTAAAATCAGAAATCTCTTTCCTGCTCTTGCCGATTAATACGATATCATGTAACTACAAAATATATTCCTGGCGTCAGGGCCGTTATTATCTTTTTTTTCTTTCCAGTGATATTATCTCATTCTTCTTTGCAAAAAAAAAAAAAAATCGACGAATAAACAAAAAGTATTTTCGGGTTTTGTGCCCTTCTGTTTTTGGGAGAATAAACTGAGCCAATCGCCAATGTAAGTTCCCATGGGGGTCGACCAATAGGATACCGGGGATTCGGGAAAGAGGTCTGATTGGTTCCTGCAGCATCTTGTTTATCGGGATGACACTGAAGAGAGAGAGAGACAGAGACAGAGAGAAAAACTACCTCATTTCGAGGAAAAAAGACGATTCTTGACAGACGAACGTCGCAACAGCTTCCATCTTAGAAAATGTATAAGTGAATGGATAAATGCATAAGTCGACCGAGGTAAAAGGAAGCAAGAATTATCCAAACGTATTTGTATTTCTCTCGGTAAAAGATTCTTGAAATTTACGGCGAACATCGTGGAACAGAATCGGATGACAGTGAAAAAGATATATCGAGCACAAGATTTGATTAAGATTTCTGAAGCGCTGATCCCGTACTTGAAGAATCTTTTAAACTGCACGTTATGTTCAAGATTGTGTACGCAATGTAGTACCTTCAACTATTTTTATTAATTCGTGGAATGAAACTCTCTCTCTCTCTCTCTCTCTCTCTCTCTCTCTCTCTCTCTCTCTCTCTTTGTATATATATTTATATTTTTGTGTTTGTGTGTGTATTCGTGTGCAAGTATGTGTGTCAGAAAATACTTTTAGATTTAGTCACTCAGTATAGTTTTCTTACTGTTTCTCTTTATTTTTTATGTCATTCTGTAGATAAGTGACCCTGATGATGGGAAAAGTCATGTATTCCCGAAAGCTCGGCTGTGCCTCTGTTATATTGCAAGAAGTAATAATGTCTGCATGTAATAATGTCTGCAATGTTACCACGTCTTCTGGCTATCCTGTTCCTCCTTAAAATATGCATTTATGTACACTAATAATAGCTTCAAACACCGGAACCTGCGACAAATATCCAAACTAGCTAGAACTAACGAGAGATTTAAAAAAAAAATCGCATTCTTGCAGTAAAGTGTAAATGCTAACGTATGACCAACTCCGTTAAATGGCATTTTGTTCTAGATAACCTGTATGAAACGGAAGAAATTAACGTGAAAGGTACAATGAAGGACGGTCATAGACATAACTACACGGCGCAGTTCACTAAGTCAAGAAAAGAGAGTACATTAGTTTAGCTAAACAAATCTGTCATTTTTCCCCATAAATTCATTATTACCGGGATCCATGTACAGGGCACTGTCTGTCAAATAGTGTCGTGCTTCAAAAAAATAATCTGCGAGTTTCAATAAGACATATTCTCTCTCTCTCTCTCTCTCTCTCTCTCTCTACTATATCCAAAATTGAAAAGTAGATTTTATGGAACTTCCTAACAATGCAATTACCGTAACAACTTATCAGGTGAACCCGACAGACACACTAAATCTCAAAGTAGTTTGACATATGAGATTTTTGCCTGTTGAACGAAAAGAGAAGTCCCCCCACCACCGTCATCTGTCCCATGGTAATAGGCTCTCTTCCAACGCTGAAATAACGAGAATGTTACATATTTAGACAGTTTCCGTGAATAAATGAAGGCGAATTTCGCAGACTATGACTTCCTTGATGAAAGTCAGAATAGCGACATTCAGTTTTTATGACGGGAATTCGTCTTGAGAACTGTTCATCTCTCGAAATTCGAAATGTAGTCTAACCTTGTACATCTTTGCCAATTGTTTTTCAGATGTTAAAAAATACAAATGTGTCGCAGTTTGGGTATTTCTTTATTAGGTAAACACACGTTTTAATAGATGTATTCATTTATGTATGTATGAGAGTGTGTATGTGTGTGTGTATATATATGCAAATAAATATTCATATATATATATATATATATATATATATATATATATATATATATATATATATATATATATATATATATATATATACACATATATATATAATTTTTTTTACTGTACGCCTTCTCCCCTTTCGGAGGGGTGGGTGCCAGAAGGCTAAGGCATTCTGGTTTCTTATCAGGACTTAGAGGGTGAGGTTGCAGGCCTCACGCCCTTGTCTTGACCCAGCAAGTACAGAACCCATTTATGAGCGATATTCTGAGGGCGAACTCATTCCAAGCAATCGTCAGTCAAACGCTGTACCACTCAGCCATGTGAGATGCTGCAGCATGGTAGTTACAGTGTATGTGAGCAGCTTACCATGATGTTTATGGTATTCCGGAAAAGGGAAACTTTTGAAAGGACTAAGTAAGAGTCATTGTTCATTTATATAAAGAAAAGTGATGGAGGTGATTGTAACATTTGACATAACATTACTTAGTATCCATTGAAAAGTGCGTGGGAGGGGCTTGAATGAGTAAAGTGAAATAGGCAAAAGAAGAATTGACAGCGGATGAGCGATTGGTTTTGGGCAAGGACGAATTTGTATGCTTTGTTATGAAACGTCCGTGGAAGGCTTATGAGTATAAAGAAAAGGCTGGAAGTAGGTCAAGCAATTGAACGAACAACGCGTGTATGATTTTTTTTTTTCTTGCCTGGAGTAACCCCCATTTTAGAAAGGTCTTATTGATGAAATGCAGACAGATAGATAGATAAATAGACAGATATGATTTCATTTATATCGTTTCGTTTCTTTACCCTTCCTTCCTTTCTTCCTTCATCCTTTTTCCCCCCATCGAAACGCTATTGCCGAAAACCGTTTCGGAACCTTTGGGAACCACGAGAAAATCATTATAGAAAATCACTCGTCTCGTCCGCGCGCCTGAATCTTTGAAAGCTTCAGTTAGGGGTCTCGGAGCATTAGAGACGGGCCAACGTGCCATTTGTCGGTCAATATTTATTGAAAGTCGAGCATATATGTATCAGTCAGCTGTCAAATCTCTTATCCCCGCGAGTGTCATATATAAATGAATATCGAATCTCAATAAAACAGGTGGATTCGCATTACGTATGCAAAGCAGTGATTGTCGTGTTGTTAGGACTCTTCAGTTTCATTGGATTGCCTTTATAAAATGCATTAGGTGGAGAAAACAAATCTATATACATTTTGGAATTGTTTGGAAATAGCGGGCAGCCCCCTGGTTCTTGGGGGTTAGCTTGTAAGGGACTGAACGCTACATAACGCAATTTGAATAATTTGTATTTATGTATACACACATGTATATATATATATCTATATATATATATATATATATATATATATGAACAAGAGATATTTAGTAGGCTAATAAAAAGGTAATATGTGTGATATATATATATATATATATATATATATATATATATATATATATATATATATATATATATATATATATATATTCTTATATGTGACTAAATAGCGCGTGGCAATATATTCAGCCAAGTACACATGAAAAATAAAAGGAGTACCAAGCGCTTTCGTGTTATTACAAAACATTTTCTAAGTACAGTGAGTGTTTTTAAGACTGTACTTCGAAAATGTTTTGTAATAACACGAAAGCGCTTGGTACTCCTTTTATTTTTCATGTGGCCTTGGCTGAATATATTGTCACGCGCTGTTTAGTCACATATAAGAATATATATATATATATATATATATATATATATATATATATATATATATATATATATATATATATATATCACACATATTACCTTTGTTAGCCTACTAAATATCTCTTGTTCATCTGGTTCTTGTTGCTTTCTTTTCCATTTTCACAAATCTTTCATACACATGTACGCACATACGCGCAAATGCAGATGAACTGTTTA
>NC_089742.1:53426770-53459270 GCF_040412425.1 Macrobrachium rosenbergii
GATAATATTGCCTAAGGGGGTTGTCGCGCGCCTGTTAATGTTACGGAATGTTGGTATAGATAGGATTACCCTTAAGGGCGTTGTCATGCATCTGTGGACATCAAGGAATGTTAGACCGAATTGGTAGTAGCTTGTATTGCTCGGGCCATGTAAAGTGTCATGGAACTATCATGCTGACTGTATTGTACGTGGTATTATGAACTACGTTGTTAATATATGCATAAAAAGTTCTGCCAACTGTAAATTCAGACATTGTGTATTTGAGAATCATGGTACTTTGTCAGGTCCCACCGATACATACAGTATATACGTTCATATAAACGACAATATCTTTCACTATTTATTCTGTTCGTCCAGTTAACCATGAAACCTTGTCAACTGAGCAATTCTTTCAATTTGTCTATTCACCTTATCAGTTGAGCAATTCTTTCAATCTGTCTATTTATGACCTGTGGTTTCAAAAAAGGCTATGTTCTTATATGCCTGTTCGCGGTAAAAAAAAAAAAAAAAAAAAAGAGATGGATTCAATATAGTCATATTTTTCGGGGAGGGGGGAAGTTTGTTGGTGAGAATGTGTATGTTTAAAGAGCTGTCAAACCACCAGAAGAGTAAGGTTCTAACAGAAATTGACATGTTTTTGCCTTAAAAGGGTTTTCCAAGCTTTTGCGGGCAGCAAATATCAAATAGAGTACAAGATGACCATTGATAAGCCTATTTTTTGTTGGAGGCAACTTGCTGCAAGATACGATTTAAAATCATATGACTTTAAGTATATGCTGTTCTAAATGTCCTCTTATCAGGATAATTAGCGTGTTGAGACAAATTCACGGAGAACTTACTGCAAGATACGATTTAAAATCATATAACTTTAAGTATCTGCTATTCTAAATGTCCTCTTATCAGGATAATTAGCGTGTTGAGACAAAGCCACGGATTACAACCAAACCTTTTCATTTCATTCGTACTATGCCTCTCTCTCTCTCTCTCTCTCTCTCTCTCTCTCTCTCTCTCTCTCTCTCTCTCTCTCTCTCTCTCTCTCTGACATAAAACTTACTGAACTAAAGCAGTTAAAAGCAATAAAATTCTCTCTCTCTCTCTCTCTCTCTCTCTCTCTCTCTCTGACATAAAACTTACTGAACTAAAGCAGTTATAAGCAATAAAATTCTCTCTCTCTCTCTCTCTCTCTCTCTCTCTCTCTCTCTCTCTCTCTCTCTCTCTCTCTCTCTCTCTCTCATAGAGTTTTGTTATTCAGTTTTGGAATACAAGGAAAGGACAGTATTACCGAAATTCAGTACTTAGCTGAATAGTGCAATGCATAACAAGTATTTTATCCATTCAGTGAATGATGTAAAACTTACATCTGTAGGAAACTTTGTTACATCCTTACCCTACTTAGTAAAAAGATAATAGACATAAACAAAAATAAGACAAGTCTGTCGTGGGATACACTTGTGCAACACTTTAACAACACAGCTGAATATTACCTTTAAAACTGAATATTACCTTTAAACGGTGCGCGAAGAATAAAACCCACATTGTTAACAGCACCAATGTACTGCATTGCATATTGATATTATGCTAAAATGATATGTAGCTACACATCATTCCTGTCGTGAAATCACGACAAAAGAGTCGGTTTTGGGTATGCATGTGCCAAGTGTCCGGAGAACATAATAATGGAAGTGGAATATAAAATCTAGGCCAAGGGCCAAGTGCTGGGACCTATGAGGTCATTCAGCGCACTAAGGGAAATGGAGAATAAAAAGGTTTGAAAGGTGTAAAAGAAGGAAAACCTCGCAGTTGCACTATGAAACAATTGTTAGGAGAGGATGGAAGGTAAGATTGGAGAAAGTGAATATGAACAGAGGTATAGTAAAAGGAATGAAAGGGATTGCAGCTAAGGGTCGAAGGACGCTGCGAAGAATCCTAAATAATGCCAACAGTGCACCGCGTTAGGTGCACTAACGGCGCTACCCCCCTACAGGGCACATGATAACGCTAATGCTTCTTCACGACATAATAGATTTTGTACGGTTTTGTGAAGCAAGACATGAAATAAGGAAGATGAAATAAAGGACGTATTTGAAAAGGAAATAAATGCCTAGAAATCAAAATAGATTCTTAAATATTATCTGGCGAGCTAACTACGATTCATAAACATAATAACAGAACAAATACCTTCCCTGTGTCTGAACTGGCAGAAGTTTATAAGTTTATATAATATAATATATATATATATATATATATATATATATATATATATATATATATATATATATATACATATATATATATATATATATAATATATATATGTTTCTGACTCACGTCGGGATCGAACCCAGGTCTCTCAGGTGGAAAGCAAGGGCGTTATCCACTAGGCCATAAAGTCTAAAAGATGTTGGAACCTGAGAGCAACTTCTTTTAGACTTGTATGGCCTAGTGGATAACGCCCTTGCTTTCCACCTGAGAGACCTGTCAGGTGGAAAGCAAGGGCTTTATCCACTCACACTACCTGAAAATCTAAAAAGATGTTGGAACCTGAGAGCAACTTCTTTAGACTTCTGTATGGCCTAGTGGATAACGCCCTTGCTTTCCACCTGAGACCTGGGTTTCGATCCCGACGTGAGTCAGAAATTTATTTCTGTTCCACACGTGATTGTGTGTTGATGATTTCTATATATATATGTATGTGTATAAATATTATATATATATACAGTATATGTATAATTCGCTGTCAGTGACAATTTTCATAAAAGATTCAAGATTAGCATATGTCTCTCTGCTGTGCAAATAAGATCTTACTCAGCAAAACATTTCAATTCACGACAGTTACTACCCCGATAACTTAAGGGATTTACAGTTTTAAAAACCTTTTCTCTTTAAAAAGGTTTATGAGGTCTGGGTATTCTGGAATGAAATGAAGTATAATTAAACTTTTAAAAATTGCGCTTTTGTCTGTCAGCAGAAATCTCTCTGAAAGCAATGGCGTATATGCAAATTAGATCAAGAAATAAAAGAGATATATGTCTTCTCTTGCCAAAAATAAATTTCAGTTGGCATCCACTGATAGAAGCTCGTATACTAATGGAAATGAAAAAGCTTTGGATCTTTTTCCGTTGTCAAGAAATCAGTTCCCTGCTTCTTCACTACCAAGTTCCTGTTTCTTTCCTTCTCGGACCAAGTTTTTGTTTCTCTCTTTCTCTCGAAAAGTATTCGGTCAGGATTCGTCAATAACTTAAAACAGGCGAAAACAATTCCGCGAAAGATAGCACTTGACATAACTGCGTTACAAACATCAGAGTCTGCGACGGATATCAGAAGCAGCGAAAAACAAACATATTTGTTAGCAATACTCTTTATTCGTCCGTGATGGGCAGTGGGTCCACTGGGAGAAAGAGTAGCCAGTCGGCCAGTCAGTTTAGAGACCTGATGGAGACAAAACGAAGTTGCTGGAGAGAGAGAGAGCAAGAGAGAGAAATGAAGGCTCTGAACTAGTGGCTATTTTCACTGATCGTGGGATGATCTCTGTGGATTTTTACTTCTGTGCTTTTATCTCAAATTAGAACGCTCTCTGTCATTCCTACTGATACGACACCAGTTTATCGTGCCAACTGAATTCTTGGTATCAGTTTTTAGGAAAAATTGTTTAGTGTTATGCCCCCCTGAGGAGAAAGAATAAATCGTCATTATCGCATCCAGCGCTGCGCCACTCATCTCTTTCCTATGCTTTCACTTCCACAAATCTCTGCTCATCTCCAACCTCCACTTGCAAAGCTTTCTTCCCATTATCCAATTAGGCCCAGGTTTTCCTACTGCTCTGGTGCCCACAGGAGTCCAGCTAACACTATCCTGCTCATTTTGCCAGGGTGGGACCAAGGACATGTCCAAGACATATCCATCTCCTTGTCATCTTTATCTCATCTGTACACAGAAATTCCGTAATTTCATTTTTTAGAATAATTCCTTGGCCTATCCCGCCATGTGTCTCTTTATTTCCTTCTCAAAGGTTTATTCTCAAATCGACAATTTTTTTTTATTATACAGTAGATCTATTTTCATAACATGATCATTGATCATATGACACTATAGATCATACTAATTCATAGTCGTATGCCATTCCAGTCTATTTGACACCCAACTTTTAGTCAGCCAGCCCATTGTTTGATTTGCCTTTTTCAGTCTCAGTAAATTCATCCCAAGAGAACCTGTACTGTATATCATTGTTCCTAAATAATGTTTTTTAATCCTTTTGTGCATTCGCTGTCCTCATTATTTCGATTTTTCTTAGAGTTATTGTTATTACCGCCTCCTTTAGACATATGCTGCATTTTAAGAAGTAAGCAAGCTTTGTTAACTTCATCTGTGTATGTTAAGTCTGTCAGTTTTACATCTTTAATCCTATCTAAACCTTATCCTCCATCTCCAAAATATTTTTCAGTTTAAAATCCACGAGAAGGGCAAACACCAAAAGTGACAGAGTACTACCCTCTAATACCCCTCTATTCGTTTTTACAATACTCCATCAACACTAACTTTGCATCTACTTCGTTCTTGCGTAATTTCAGTTAGTTCTACAGATTACGGCTATTACCACAGAGACGTCAAAAATTCCATACCATCTCACAACCAACAAAAGCCACCAGAAGGGAGTTTTGAAATTCCATATGCTACTGCACAGTACGTTTTAACACAATGGCTTGATCTACTGCAACTACAGCCTTTTCCTAAACATGGCGGTGCATCTATAACAATATTTTTCTCCAGCATATTGAGAATAAACGTACTGAATATGTTCATCACGACTGATGTAAGTGCAGTGCCACTATAGTTACAATATTTGGTCAGGTCACCTTTCTTTAGCATTTTGTTATAAACTTCAATTCACAGCCAGTAGGCTTTGCTTTCTTATATCATATCCTACAAAACATTCTAGTTACAAATAATTTCTTTAATTCCATCGCTTTCCATGTCGAAAGTTTCTTAATTACAGGTTTCACTTCAAAAAGCGTTAATTGGTTACATAAGTGATTTCGGTATTAAGCTACACACACAAATATACTATATATATATATATATATATATATATATATATATATATATATATATATATATATATATAACCGTGGGTTATCGATCAAAGAAGTTAGACAACGGAGGGTCTAGTCAGTTCTTGAATGGGTGACCTCCAAGAAAAGCCAGTTGCCCTAGTCAGTTAAGCCCCGAAAATATTAGTGGAGTAGGACGTGGCCTACCACCCTCATCCCAACAGTGCTTCCTGAAAACCGGAATGGTACCATCTTTCGGAGCCACCCTTCCTAAGGGAAAAAAGTGTATGGTAATATATGTATATATGAACCTACATGCCTGTGTATATATATGTATGTATGTATATATATATATATATATATATATATATATATATATATATATATATATATATATATATTTATATATATATATATATATATATATATATATATGTGTGTGTGTGTGTGTGTGTGTGTGTGTGTGTGTGTGTGTGTATTAGTTAAAGTTTAAAGTCCTCCTGGGCCTCATAAGGCTCATGGGGCCGGAGCTGAACTCCGGTTTCTTATATGTATGTATATATATATATATATATATATATATATATATATATATATATATATATATATATATATATATATATATCTATATATATACATATATATATATACAAAATATCTGAAATTTACACTGGAATATGAGATGCAAATCAAGCAAAAATACCCTGCGCCCTGTTGAATATAATGTTATTTAGCATTTTACTCTATGGCGCTGTAAAAACTGCAGCGAAATAAAAACACCGAAGAATTATTCCCGAAACATTTCCGGGCCGCTTGCAAAATCCCTCCCTGGTAATAAAATCATGATATTTATCCCCTTTTCTTTGGCTTCAAAATCTAATAACAAAAGCGAGCAATATTGAAACATGCACGAGAGACGAGTTTAAACAACAGGCTGCAACCGAAACCGCCGCCCGGATCCTGAAATATTCACTCTTTCTCCTTAATGATCGTTCATGTTTGTTTTGGGAAGAAGCGCTCGAATATTGACGCGTTTGAGGTTCAACCCCCTCCCTTACCTCCCCGGCCCCCTTCCCCACCCCTCCCCTGCAAGTCTCTCGCCTCGACCGACAAAGCCTTTTGCAAAATGGTCGCAAAATTATAAAGAAATTTAACATTTCAGCTCACGCCCCACTCGACGGCCTCAGTTTACCAATGGAAATGGATTTATAAAATCACTCTTTGATGGTGACCTGAATTATTTCACGCCTCGGGATATGATAATAACGAAGCTATTTGGTACTGTTGCCTGTTTTTCGAAAACGGGGAGCGTTGGGTCGTCCTTTCGGATTATCATTTCACGTCGGTTTTATTTACGAAATGTGGATATATTATATATATATATATATATATATATATATATATATATATATATATATATATATATATTCAGTATTAAATTTTTTACCCCACCAGGGGTACTTCTGGAGTAAAAACAACACAGCGGTCACTGATCTGTTCGTTCCATTCCGTAACTGCTGAGAGGCGAATAGGGCCCTTGTACAGAAAACTTCCACATCCGCAACAGTCACTCCAGAGGCCTACAGAGAAAGATCACCAGCAGTGTGTCAAAACTTCCTGACATACTCTGTGTCATTTCACGCATCCAGTCTTACACTTCTTTGATATTGAGGCTCTTTCTTTCCATTAACTCTTTCGCTCACTTTTTCCCGCACTGTGTCGTCTGCGTCTTCCTGTCCTGCAGTCGTAATACTTCCGGGTTATGCACTTTTTCGTGACCTTATTATCTTCACTGTTCTATCTGTTTGTATAGACAATCTCAAAACAGGCTTATCCACCCTTTCGCCTACGTAGTTACCACATCCCCAGAGTCTTCTTGACACAACATGCGCTAACGGCTTCCTTTTGAACTGACCCAGACACTGTCATTCTTTTCCCTCTATTCCTGCACACACATTGCACTATCATCTCTACATCTCTATGTGTTAAACATCCAGCTTTCTCTCTGTAAGAAATGATTTATGATACATTTCTCCTTTTCTGCCACACCCACACACATTCAAAACCCCAGGATATGGGGCTGCAAACCCCATGCTCCGGCGCTTTGCTGACTTTCACACCATGTAGATCAGCGGGGCTGCTTTCATTTTACCTCAGCACCACACAGGAAGGAAAAACCTAGTTTTACATTGGCATCAGGAGAGGCTAATCTACCTTTGGAGGACATTGCATCTGTACCCAAAAATGTTGGCAAGTTCAAGGGCAGCACTTCAAACTGTAGCTTGTACCGCTTACTACAACCGTGATAGCAGTCATCAGTAAACAGACTGATCTGACGTGATTGAAGTTGGCCTTAAGAAAGACAGGCTCCTCCACCATTCTGGGAGCATTTCCCTAACCAAGGATCTCACAACCCTTCACTAGGCACTCATCTGCCTTCAGGATACGGTCCATGACAATCCCAAGACACTGGCGTGTTTTTTTTCCCCCCTTAGTATTACTCCATTCTTTTCGAAGTTATTATTGAATATTGACGACCTTTCTAAAGTCCAGCGTTGGTTACTATTTTGACCGATATATATGGCAGCCGACTTGTTAGATCCTATCTTATATCCTACATCTAAGCTTTGTGTTGGTCCTGTCCTCTGGCTTGTCCTTATGTCTACATGCACAGCACGTTTATGTCCACCTAATCTATAAAGGTAAGAACACGCCCAATTTCAAATATATCTGACTTCTCCTATTTTAGTAGTGGATATTATTATTATTATTATTATTATTATTATTATTATTATTATTATTATTATTATTATTATTCAGAACATGAACCCATTTCATATGGAACAAGCCCACAGGGGCCATTGACTTGAAATTCAAGCTTCCAAAGAATGTGGTGTTCATTAGGAAGAAGTAACAGAATTGAATGGGAAACACAGAAAGGAGAGATCAGTGATTAGAAAGGAATGAATAAATTAACCTATCAATAAATAAATATTAAAATGTAAGTTAATTATTACTATCATTATATTTCTAAGCCTATTAGTATGCTTGACCGAAAGACGAATTACGTTGTTACACTGTCTTCATTGTGTGTAAGAAGATTGACCTACTTTAAAAACTTATGAAAACCATCAAAGTGTCGACAGTACGGCAGACCTATATTATTTTACTAATAGGAAAAACTGAGGGTGGTTGTTTTCTCCAACATTTTGATTGGTGACTAATATCCTCTACAATTAATTTCACATAACATTCTCAAACGTACACTAACCACTCCCGATGTCAAGGACTGGTGTCCTTATTCGTGTAAGCTCTTGCCATTCAACGACAACGAGAGAAAAACATAATTTCTTTTATTTTTTGTAAGAATTAATACCCCGTAGGGGGGTAGCGCCGTCAGTGCACCTCATGCGTTGCACTGTAGGCATTACTTAAGGTTCTTTGCAGCATGCCTTCGGCCCCCTAGCTTCAACCCCTTTCGTTCCTTTTACTGTATCTCCTTTCATATTCTCTTCCTTCCACCTTCCCACCCTCTCCTAACAATTTATTCATAGTGCAAATGCGAGGCTTTCCTCCTGTTACACCTTTCAAGCCTTTTACTGTCAATTTCCCTTTCAGCGCTGAATGACTTCATAGGTCCCAGTGCTTGGCCTTTGGCCTAAATTTTATATTCAGTCAATCTATAAGAATTAATTTGTTTGGGTCCACAGCCTGTTCGTTCTAGGACGGACATCACATCGATACTAGATTAAACGAAAATTGAAAACCACTCTCAACTACATTAATAACGTTAATAAATACCCTAAGGCCCCTTTTCTGGTAGGGGAGTTTTCTTCTTATTTCAAAATTTCAAAGGTAAGATTTCATTTTAAATATGCTACTTTTTTTAATACAGTATTAATTAGTGTATTTTGTAGTATACTTGAAATGTTAATGTGAGAACGTATGGAGTCTTCAATAATGAATGATTACTTGAACGGTAAGTCATTTATTCTGATTTTCTAAGCTGCTATTATTAATAACTATATCAGGGTAAATTGTTAACAAATTATGGAAATAAAAGGGGCCACCTGTACTGTTACATGCTCACTGTTAATCAGCGTTGCCAAAACAAAAAGAGATTCGTTCCACTTCATTGTGAGTGGTTGTAGGGGCATTTTTTGTTTTTCAACCAGCGCCAGGGAAAATCCAGCATCATTTTTAAAAGTAATTTTTTTTCTGATTTTTAACATTGCTCTAAAAACACCGGTTATTATGGCTGTCAATGACGGCGTTATTTTTCGGGCTATGTCTGCGATTCTTTCTTCTTTACCCCCTTTTTTCGCGGCGCTCTTGAACAGAAGGTTTTATTTGTTCACCTTCTTCTCCTCCACTTCACAGGCAAATAGACAGCAAGCACACACACATACACACACACAGGGACTTGGACCCTCAACTCCCCCCGTCCCCCCCTCCTCCTCCTCCTCCTCCTCCTCCTCCTCCTCCTCCTCCTCCTCCTCCTCCAACACCCCCTCCTCCCTACCCATCTCTTTACAGTTGCTTTGCCTTTTCTCTATTCCGTTCTAGGACCTCACCCTTCGTGGTACCTACCCCTAACCCCCTCCAACCTCCCTCCCTACCCTCACATCCCATCTCACTTGACTCCCTTCTTCATGCCGCAGGATCATCACTAGCAAGTAGGCAGTAGGCACACACATATGAGGACGAGGGCTTCTGGCCTGGGTGTTGGTATTTGGGGGAGGATTCAGGGAGTACCCAGGGGTCCTGTGGATGGGGGGAGGGGGGCCCTCCTTTGTGGGGATGGGGAATCTGTGGGCTTAGCTGGCGTGTTCGATAAACAACTTCCTCAGTTTGAGGAGGAAGAGGTTAATCAAGATTGTAATGAAGGGACTCTTGTATCTGATTAAGAGAGGCTTCGAGAGCCTGTGCCGAGAGTCTCTCCCCAAACCGCGGCAGGAGCCTTTCTCCTCTCGCCAATAATTAAGCTGGAGGGCTCTTCACCTGTTAATTATCAAACATTTTTCAATGTAGTGGCACTCAGGCAGGTCATACAACTTTTATTATCTCATTATGATCACACGAGAATATTTTTGTGGAGGAGCTTCACTCTGTTCATTCTCTCTCTCTCTCTCTCTCTCTCTCTCTCTCTCTCTCTCTCTGATTGCAGACCTTTCTTTTTTTTTTCCCCCATCTTTTTTTATGCCAAGGATCGAAAAACTGAATCGGTATCAGTCGTGATTTCCAAAGAAGCGCTGAATTAGCCACTTCAAGTATCACTAAACAGGCGTAGTTTAGCTGAGCATTTTCGGTGAAATTTTTCATAATTTATATTTTTGTCGAATATTAAAAGATGAAATAAATCAACGGAGGTTTTTAGATTCACATAGTTTTTTCCACTTCCTTTCCGATATAGTCAAGACTTTTTTATATCTTGGAAGCGAAAGGATTCCTACGCTTTTAAGATTTCTTACGTTTGAGTGTGGAAAAGTAATCTGAATTCTATACGTCAGATAAATAATATTTCTTACACACACACACACACACACACACACACACGTATATATGTATATATATATATATATATATATATATATATATATATATATATATATATATATATATATATATATATATATATATATATATGTATGTATATATGTGTGTGTGTGTGTGTGAGAAAAATTACACAAGTTAATGCATATACATGTATAAACATTTTTGAGTAAGAAAGCACTATGTATAAGTGTGAGTGTTTTGATAAAGAAAAACATAACGCAAATTAGGATATATAGTGTTGTATCAAATTTAATTACGTTTTCAAAACGAATTGTAGTTTCGCATTAAAATGTCTACTTGCCTGAAAAATTTCTCAAGATTTCCCAGGTCAATGAATAAAGTTCACTAATATCTGACATAATCGTTAACCCAGTACACATTATACGAGAGAAACTAACCATCATATATTCATGTTGATGTCATTGATCTTACTTTCAGAACCCTCAAAATTGTATTTTTTTTTATCTTATAAAATCAGAACAACAAGTATAGGCCACTTTCGACTCGAAAAAATAATCTGAAGAATGTCGGCTTATATTTAGAATAGAATATAGAATTTAGGCGAAAGGCCAAGCTCTGGGACCAATGAGATCATTCAGCGCTGAAACTGAAATTGACAGTAAATAGGTTTGAAAGGTGTACCAGGAGGAAAACCTCGCAGTTGCACTATGAAACAATTGTTAGGAGAGGATGTAAAGTCAGATGGAAGAAAAGAGAAAATAAACGGAGGTACAGCAAAAAGAATGAAAGGGGTTGCAGCTGGGGGCCGAAGGGACGCTGCAAACAACTCTTAAGTAATGCCTACAGTGCACCGCATGAGGTACACTGACGGCACTACCCCTACGGGTGTCGGCTTATATTTGGCAAAGATTGCAATCGCTTGACGAAAGATTACCTTCAAGAATTTCTTGTTCGTGGGCTTGACTTAGATTTACTGCCATTGGCCTAGTACTTGATTGTTCACGAAGACCTTTTACGACGGTTAAGGGAGCTTGTTTATCTCGCTATGAAAGGTTAGCTCTTAAAAAACTAATATGCACGAAGGACCTTCTTTCCGAAAAGGACCTCACACAAAGTTCTCCTTGCGAGCGTCCTCTGGCGAAAGGTGAGTTGCTTAAGGACGTTCGGTTGCTTCTTGCAGAGTTCTACGCCTTCTCTCTCTCTCTCTCTCTCTCTCTCTCTCTCTCTCTCTCTCTCTCTCTCTCTCTCTCCGTCAAGACCGCGATCACACGATTTGAAAATTACGGTCGCGTTCTGCCCAACTCCTCTGCATTTTCAAAGGGCACCTTTGAGTTTCTCAGTTGTTATGCGTGCGGGCTTTAAAAGCCGAGGCGAGAAAATAACTAGAATTGAAGACTAGCAAGAGGAGTGATGACCCTTCTTCCCCTTTCCTAAGATTTATTTTCAAATTCTCCAAGTTTAGAACCAAGACTTCTGCGTGGCCTTCGTGTCAATCACCATCGGGTCAGTGGTTGGAAGTTTAGGTCCATGAATAAGAACTCATTCCTCAGAAAAACTCCATGGGGATGAAAAGATGCTTGTTCCTGCGAGAGAGAGAGAGAGAGAGAGAGAGAGAGAGAGAGAGAGAATGTGCGTATGGAGTGGAGGCGAAAGGAGGGGTGAAATTCCTTAAGAATTACTTTAGAAAAAGTAGCTATGATGCTTGTTCCTGCGTGAGAAAGAGAAAAGAGAAGAGAGAGTATGTGCATATATATATATATATATATATATATATATATATATATATATATATATATATATATATATATATATATATATATATATATATATATATATTAAATTCCATGCAGGTGTCACAACGAAAATTATTAGATCTTTAACCAGCCCCTTAATCAGGGTTCTTATAAATCTGCCTGTCATTAATCATTTCCTTGTACATACAGCTTCTTCAATCAGTAGTAATCTGGCGATTTATTACTTCGCATTCTCGTTTTTCATCTTAAGCAGTATATGCTTAACTTTGGCACTCTCAATCATTTATTCCTTACACTTTTCTCTTCTATTCACTAAGACATTCATGACTATGCTTCCAGTCTTCGCTAAAGCATCCACATAATATCTCTACAGCCCTCCGTTCAACTCCGCCAATGTTGACTCCTTATTTGACTTGGTCCAAGGCTTCCCACCTCGTCCTTCAAGTAAGCGTTGAAAACAACTATGCTCAATGTAAGCCACTTTGGTTTGGCCCCATATTTGATGCTATGGCTACTTTGTGATTGACATATGTAAATAGAATAGTGTCCTATTCTTTTCTGTTTTTGCCTTTGTTATGAAGGCTCTGTCTCCCCTTACTCGATGCCTTTCCTAACTGCACTTAACAGTATACATAAAGATCTCTCTTTGTATGCGTTTCTTTCCTGAGAAATTATTTCTCTCACACAATCCTTCAGAAAATCAAGAAAATTAAAAAAGAATGAAATTCAATTCTCACATGACTGATAACTAACCGAAGTATTTACAGAACGCCTTTTGTATACAAGATCAGGAAGAGCAATCTTAATTCATTATACATTACTTCTCTTAATCATAATGATTTTTTCTCTAACGAAGTGTTCAGAGAAAACATATACCGAGAACTTATATTGGAAGCTAAAACATAAACATAATTTCATTTGATCAAAATTGCTCTGTTCACCTTGGGAGCGAATTATGCACCTGGCAGTTAGGCGAGGCTGAAGTAACCTGTGGCCTACGGGGGATGAGGTTACTGTCTACATGACCTATTGTGACCCCAACTGACACGAGCACCTATTCAAAACTGGGTTGACTGTGGGCGACAGTCCACAGTCGAACCATAGACGTAACATATCCATGCTGTAAAAAATGGAGGTAATCTAAGAGAGGATCGAGACAGGAGCCATTAGCGAGAAATGTCGTGGACAATGAATGGCAAGTCGAGTTCATTACCCCGAAATTATCGTTGTCAAACATATGGAAAATAAATTGATGAGCACTGCCCTTGATTGACAATAAAACAGGAACTTACAAACCATTCTATGCTAGTTTATAGTCTTTCCGACGGCAGTTCTTGGTCCTCTCCACCCAACCCCACCCCCGAAATCTGGGTAATTTTGTCGCAGATCTTCGCTTTTATTTTGTAAGTTCGTTACGGTATCCGCCGGTATTATGTTAGCTGTTGTTGTGTTAAACGTTTTGCAGATTTAGCCGTGAATAAACTGAATTTAGCAAATCTCCATGAATGTAAAAGTGTAACGATAGCAAGCCAGCTTTGCTTCGTTGTTCTTTGGTGATCAGTTTGGAAATTATTCATATACATGTACATGTCCTTTACAAATATATATATATATATTATATATATATATATATATATATATATATATATATATATATATACATATATATATGTATTATGTATGTATGTATGTATGTATGTATGTATACGTATATGAATATACATTCTCATACATATTCATATTATATAATATATGTGTATGTGCACTCAGCGTATTTTTAAACATACATCTTACCCCTAAAATCATTTCTTTCACTACATTTTCGAGAAATAAATTTATACAGAACTACGTTTATTTACTTCGTCAGAAAGACCATTTTAATTTCCCAATCTAGGAAATACGAAACAGTCTATACCTTAAATTCCACTCGAGTCACGGCGACCGGGGATAGCGCAATTCACATTCCAAATTTACATATTGTATCTACACTGTCCTTCACCTCGAGTCTGCCGAATTAGTACACCGGACGGGCCATGTCCTTTCGGACGCATCTTGTGTTGCTTATGTTTATTCATGATCAGTATATGGCTCTCTCTCTCTCTCTCTCTCTCTCTCTCTCTCTCTCTCTCTCTCTCTCTCTCTCTCTCTCTATTGGTCATAATGGTTCCCTTGTATAAAGTAATCTTTGGGTTAAGAGAAAACTTGGACAGTAGTTTTATCTCTCTCTCTCTCTCTCTCTCTCTCTCTCTCTCTCTCTCTCTACTGGTCATAATGAATGTCTCTCAACTGTTTGTCTCTGCAATAAAGTAATCATTGGTTTGAAAAAATTTGGGCGCAAGTTTTTATCTCTCTCTCTCTCTCTCTCTCTCTCTCTCTCTCTCTCTATATATATATATATATATATATATATATATATATATATATATATATATACTGATCATATTGCATTTCACTTAAATATTTATAACAACAATAAAATGATCTTCGGTTTGAGATAATACTTGGATACAAAGCTATGTGTCGACATAATTATCAACTGTTTCTGGATGAAAGTGCTTTATCGAACAAGCATTAAGTTAACGAGGTTGGCCGCTATGTTTACGGCGTTTATTCAGCATCTTCGGCTTTGATATATGATGTAAATTATTGCAAGGTACGAAATAGATGTTGAACAAACATTTCTTCTCACAAGGTTAACTTGGACAGCCGTTGCGATCACTGCCAAAAGGTTTGCTTTTGATGTGATATATACAGTATATAAATGAACAACCGGGAACGAATGGTTTTAAAATCTCGTGATCCGTATCTACTTCAAAATTAAATTTAAAAGACTCTCCGTGTTCGTATAATTTCTTATTGTTTGGTCTGGGGTAAAAGTTTTCACGAAGGCTCAAAAGTTACAGTGTATCAGCAAGGGCTGATACTTTAGAATAGATGTTTTCTTGGTATGGATTGTTCTTGAATCATTGAAATTTAAGTCTTGGCACCTATTCCGGCTTTGCCCGTGCGCCGATTGACGCGAAACCTGTTGTCTGTGCATATGTATTTCATGATACCTTATATAGCAGACTTCATTCCAGCCGGGAGAATGTGTCAAAAATATTTCCGTTGTAGGAATCGGTAGTATATGACTGAATAGGCACGGGTTTTGATATCGAAAATTTCGATTTTCATTCGGCGTAATTATGTTTTCATCAACACTTTTTGATTGAAATGCAAGCATAAAAATATGCAGTGTTTAAAAATATATGTTGTTTTTCTTTTTATTGTATTCTTGCACGTACCTTTTTTTGGGGGGTGGGCGTCTGACGAGTATAGCTCGAAAGCAGTGATTACGCAAAAAATTACTGTCGCTTTTCACTTCCAATTTCTAGTTGTCCCATAAATTATCGGTACCACTGCCAAGCCAAACTTTCTCCAAAACCTTTATAAGGCCACAAATTTAAAGGATTCAGGGGATAAGAAAACAGGAAATGCCTTAACACGACACAAGAACAAAATGGAACGAGCGTTCTCAAAAACAAATATGCAGAATATTAAAGATAATAATATTTTAGTCTTGCTGATGAAGCAGTAAGCCATTGTCGGAACTGGGGCCCTTTTTATTTATTATTTTCAATATTTAAATTCTTCTGTCAAGTAACAGAACCGGGAATGAAGCATATCTAATGCGAAGAATTTGCATATTACATTATGACAGTTCATTTCCTTTTATTTTTCTATTTTACTTTACGTAAAATAGTGGAACGGTGTCAATGAAAAGACCCATATGAACTGAAATATGATAAACAGTATTTTGAGAAATTATGATGTGCTAACGTGCTAAAGACGGTATAGAGCTTAGTGGCAGCTGTATGCTCTTTGACATAGACAATATATATATACGAGTATATATATATATATATATATATATATATATATATATATATATATATATATATATATATATATATATATATATATATATATATATATATATATATATTCGTAGCCTGATTATTATTATTATTATTATTATTAGTAGTAGTAGTAGTTGTGGTAGTAACAGAGTTGAAGGTGGTAATAGTTGTGTGTGTGTATGTGTATTATGTGCGTGTGTGTGTGTGTATGTATATATATATATATATATATATATATATATATATATATATATATATATATATATATATATATATATATATATATAGAGAGAGAGAGAGAGAGAGAGAGAGAGAGAGAGAGAGAGAGAGAGAGAGAGAGAGAGAGAGAGAGAGAGAGAGAGAGATCCTTCCCAATAACTTTTAGATAAACTGCCCATAAATGTATTCGATGTTTTAAAATTTCGTATTCTAAGGACCTGAAACAGGTTGGCTCAGGTTACATCGTTCTAACTTTTATCATGCATTCATCATAATTTCATAATATTCATAATTCTTTATAATATTCATAATAAGTCGTTATGCGACAATATTTCCATTCATTTTTGAGCACTCAGTAGGTCAACCGAAGTTCGCCACGAATTTCTTCTACACAGACTTTGTTTTCAAAAGATCTCCCATAACATTTACAAGTTGCTGAATGTGGAAATGTTTTTCTAAACATTCTTCACAACATTTGCAAACTGCTGAGTGTGGAAATTTTTTGTAAACATTCTTCATAACATTTGCAAACTGCTGAGCGGGGAAATTTTTTTTGTAAACATTCTTCATAACATTTGCAAACTGCTGAGTGTGGAAATTTTTTTTTTCTAAACATTCTCCATAACAATTTGCAAACTGCTGAGTGTGGATTTGTTTTCCTGAACATTCTCCATAACATTTGCAATTTGCTGAGTGTAGAAATTTTTTTCTAAACATTCTCCAAAACATTTGCAATTTGCTGAGTGTGGAAATGTTTTTCTAAACATTCTCCATAACATTTGCAAACTGCTTTGTGTAGACATTTTCGTTAGGAGATTACTTTTAGCCTATAAAATGTTGAACTATGGGAAAACACCATCGCCTGTGATGCATTTAAAATAATACTGTAAGATGATACTGCAGTGTTTGCAATCGTAATTAGATTCGTCGCCCTTTTTTATCATTATTTGTTATTATTCTTATTTTATATTTTAGCACAACTTTTCGTTGTAATGGTGTAGTTAAATTGAAGTTCCACGAATATTACACAGTCGCAGAACCAAGGTCAGTTTGGATAAATAAAGGAACTTGCACATAGATAGAAAGATAGGTAGGTGGGCAGACCGAGATTTGTCACTAATAGATAGTTATATATCGATTGGTCACTTACCTATAGCTTAATGCACAGATCGACAGACAGAGATTGTTCACTTACCTATAGATAGATACACATATAGTGATCACTAACTTACAGCGGAATACAGAGAGAGAGAGAGAGAGAGAGAGAGAGAGAGAGAGAGAGAGAGAGAGAGACTGTCTGGCTGCGTCTGGAAAGTGGGTCTGAGTCTCCCTTCAGCTTCTTCTTCTTGTAACTAGAAACACGACTCCATCACCTAGTCCTGAGCAAGCCAAGAAACAACCTCCTTCCCCCATTTGCTTTAGAAATCTTACAGAGCATAGGGTACAGCCTCTTGTTTTCTCTCTCGGTTAGATTCTGTATGCCGGAGAAAGCAGTAAGTGTTGACGTTCAAATAAATTTATTTTTCTACTAAAATTATCTGAACGAAGAGGCCGTGTCATTCTGCATGTAGTCTACGCTTGGTTTCTGCAAATAATATATTGTGTTCAAAGATTCGTCAAAAAACGGTTTTCAAGACTAAAATGTCTTTTATTTTCATTTGTCTTATTGTTTTTACTATCATATAATAGTAGTCTTGCCGAATATGTCCAAGGTTTATTGGATGGTATGTATTTGAAATGAATCGATTTAGTCTAATTTTAGATCTCAGTCATCCCATTCGACTGTGTGGTATTTATTATTATTATTATTATTATTATTATTATTATTATTATTATTATTATTATTATTATTATTATTATTTGATTTAAACAAGAAATACTAACCTGCTATACTTAAAAGTTCAAAATTTGAACACTTAGTAATCGGTAAACAAAAATACACTTGACAAAATTATGGGAAATGCACAGTATGGATGCCTGTCCACGAGTGTTTTAATTATTTCCAACCAGTCTACAAAGGTAGATCCAAAGCTCAAAAACCTGCAAAAGTTTCATACAGGAGTTCGTTTCGAAAGAAAATCTCTTCGCTGAAACTCAAAAATAAAATACGGCAGTCTATCGTCCTTCGGTACGATAATGTTACGACAATGTTGCAAATAACACAAATCGAGATAATTGGAAGTCGAGTTACCCTCGTCACGAATGTGACGCAAGGAGAATTACAGATTTTTGTGTATTTCTGACAATCTTCAGGCTGATCCTCAATCTGTTTTTGCTTTGATTTTCTTTTATTGTCTGTGAGGAAGAAAGGGGTGGGGGTGAGGGGGAGGTTACGAGGGGAGGAAGGGTTAGTCGGTATGTTATTGAGGGGAAGAGAGGGAGGAGGCGCTGAAGATGATCGGTTGGGTGGAGGCTTCAGCAGCAGAGGAGGTGCAGGGGGATGGTGGGGGAGGGGAAGGGGAAGAAGACCACTAGAGACTGACCAGTGTGGCGTTAAATATGTAAGTAGGCTAAAGCTCGGTCCATCACGCAGGAAAGGTTAGGCTCTATTCGTACACAAGGATTCGAATTGGGGCTCGGCCGAAATGCCTCCTGAGATATTCATAGCACCAACCTCCAAGTACCTCACTGCTCCTGCCGCCACCCATCAGTGTCCTCCTCCTCCTCCTCCTCCTCCTCCTAACAGGAACAACGTCCCGAGTCTATAACCTTCATCGAAATGTCAGCGGGGAACCCGCAGGTTTTAACCCTTAATCGCTCGCTCGCAAAGGGAAGGAGGAAGGAAAAAAAAGAAAAGACGGACTAAACGATTAAAAGGAAGAGTAAGTAAGAAGCCGGATGCTGAGAGAGAAGAATGGCACTGCCATAAAGGGAAAGAGGGGTGGGGAATGACGTCACTCTGAAAGGGAGAGTGACAAGGATTACAAGACGATGAAGGGATGAGGGAGAGCAGAAAATATGCAAGGAGAAGTATGCACCGAGGAGAACTGGAACTTTAGTAAGGGAAGACGGAGACTTGGATGTCAGGGAAGGGAGAACGGAGAAGATTACAAGACAGCGAAGGGAAAGGGGAGGGAATTATTTGATGACAGTGAGGAGAAAGTGAAAAGGGAAAATTCTAAGCTGGAGTTTGTTGGAGGGAATCGAGCGTTGATGAAAGTAAAAGTTGTCAAATCCCCGTCAAGATAAATTTCTCTGAAATGGATTTCATTCCATCATTATGCCCTTTGTAATTCTCCAATATATATAAAAAAATTATATTGAAGATGAGATCTCGGCCAAAGAAATCTTAAAAACAAAGGTGTGCACAGTGATTAATCTATACATTTATTGAAAGATCTCTAGAATTATTCATGAAGAAATAACTCTCACAGTAACGAGACTTCTATGCTCCTAAATCGTTATAAAATACATTCTCAGTAAATACGTACATTTTAAACATGTTAATTGCAAAACAGAAATATAGAACATAAAATATTTATTGTTTAATTATGTATATACGCATATATTACAGGAATATTATATGTAAACATGTATTGTTACATATGTATGTACGTGTATATGCATTTTACAAATAATAAAAAAAATGCTGTATGTATAAAACCGGAATAATACGTGATTCCTAGAGATTTTGCTGTTACGCACTGTGAGAGCTGAGGAATTGTTATTCCTTTGCTGTAACGTCACTTGTTAACACGAATTTCTCACACGAATCAAAATTTCATAGTATCTTAGAGAAGGGCAAAGAGTTCATTTCATATTTAACAAAGGAAATCATTTATATGCCTCTGCTCTCCCTCTCTCTCTCTCTCTCTCTCTCTCTCTCTCTCTCTCTCTCTCTCTCTCTCTATTCAGTAAGTCATTTCTACTTGAATTATTAACTCTAATAACTGGTCTATTAATCTTCGTATAGAATGTTCTCACTAACATGCGCTAAATAAGAATCTAATTCGTGGCACTGATTGAAGTTTGAGAAAATAAGGTATATGATATCTTTGATGTCATTCTCAACAGATAAATCAGAGATTCTTACCACAGAAAAAATTGATATATCAGAGGTATTGGGAAGAGAGACAGGAAGAGATAGAGAGACAGGAAGAGCGTAATGGAGGAAGGAGAAGAAGAAGAAGAAGAAGAAATATTATTTGATATAGAAGTCCCATTGGATGATGCGCTTGGCGGGTAATGAGATTATTAGGTGAGGTGGAATATATTTGTCAATCAATTGCTTAGGGACCATTACGCGCATTTCCCCAGGGAAAAAGAAGAAGAAGAAGAAGAAGAAGGAGGAGGAGAAGGAAAAATATTTATTTTGTTTACTTTGGGTTATGCCCCCTCCAGGCAGATACTATTTAAGGGACGACGTTATATATATATACAGTATGGGGCTTTAAAAAAAATCAGTGAGGGTGAGTACACAGGGATGGGTTTTTTTTTCTGTTTGTTTATTTAGCTGCTTACTACCTGCCTGAATCGTTTTCTAACGCGAGTAGTGTTTATAATTTTCAAAGATTTGTTTGTTGACCGATACAGGAATTATTAAAGGCATAGGCATATATATATATATATATATATATATATATATATATATATATATATATATACACACACATACATACCTTAATAATTCCTTCATATATATATATATATATATATATATATATATATATATATATATATATATATATATATATATAAATGTGTGTGGTGTGTACACACTCTTTTCTCATTTAACCACACCATTTTCCCATTTTGAGGCGACAGCATTAGAAGAGTAATGCCTTCAGATCTTTTCAGCGAATCTCCTTAGGGATGAGGCCGCTGGACCCACGCCCTTTTCTTTGACTCTAGCAGGAGCCGGCACCAATTTGTAGCTGAGTGCACTTTTGAGCGATAATCTTTGAGCTAACTCGGTCCCAGCAATCAGGAGCGTATCGCTCAACCATGGCACCCACTACATATATATATATATATATATATATATATATATATATATATATATATATATATATATATATATATATATATATATATATATATACATACACACATATATATAAACACATATATATATATAAATATATCCATATATATGTATATATAGATATAGGTATTTATGAATGTGAATTCAACCGCCCTGCACGAGTCTATTCCCATCTGCAAAAGAGTTTTACCCTAGTTAAAAATATAGATAAACTTTTGGAAGGTTTATGCTATGCTATTTTAAAACTTAATTTCTTGCAAGTGTAAATTAGGTGTAACAATGCAATAAATAAGTCTTTGAATTTAAGGAGTCATATAAATCATAGAAGTTGGTGAATTAGTGAATTATGAAGAATATTGAAACTGGTAAAATAGACTAAGATGCAACTGATATATGATTAGATTTAAGCACTATGGAATATGGAAAAATGTCAAAGAAATCGCTTGGATTCTGCATGAAGAATCTGTATTTTTTTTTTTTTTTATAAAAACGTTTCTTCTTTACTGAGATGGATCCACAATCCTCGGTGAAGAAATAATTTGATTTTTTCTTAACGATAACAAAAAAATTCTTATTAAGTAAAACGACATTTCTTCGTTATTAGTTGATTTAACGTTATCATCTGCCTAAATACTCCCATGGCCACTGACGCAGATTTTACATTACGTTATGTCTGTAAATATTTCATTACACAGGTACCTAAACAAAAATAGTTACAGTTTTTTAATTGAATACAAACTCAACTTCATCAATAGCATCACTCGACTTTCCTTTGGTTCCTGGGGTTTCTAAAGTACATGTGTTTCTTTTGCCTTAAATTATTCCCAAAAGTGCTCAGAACTGTCTGGCATAAATTAATTAGACGTGTGTTTTTTGCTTTGCTTCTTTCCATTCATTCCTTTTTTCTGTGTAGCATCGTGTCATTTTGTTGCTCGTTTTTTTTCAATACTCTTCTGTATTTTTATGCAGTTTTGAAGTTCGCGAAGGATTTTTATAGAGGTCTTTTACAGGTACTGTCGTCTACAACAATTTTTTAAATGTAATTTGTTCCAGTAATGGGCTGCTAAGAATCAATGACAATGGCTGTGAAATGTTTGATCACTGTTTCAATATGCGAGATTCTGCTTTCATTTCAAATGTTACATCACGTAAATTTGATTAAATGAGTTCCAGTGCAGTTAGTGGGAGAGGATTTTCTCCATGATGAATATAATTATGGCTTAGCATGTTATACTTTTTTTTGACATTTAACATAACCAGTGCCTGAACTGTACTGTCACGAAGTTACTGTACTATGACAATTTTATAAAACTTAAAACTATTGTATGCCAAACAGTGTTGTGTTTCATTCGGTAAAGCCTATGAATCTTTCCACTGATTTTACCCTTGTTAAGAAGTCTGTCTACAGTTATATTATTGATCCAGTGTCGTCCATCAAAATCCAAAAGTTTGCATACTTTCGGGTCTGTTTTTATACCTAAACCATTCCGGCGACCAATTTAAAACCCCCAAAAATAAAAACTTTAGCAATGACTGGGTGACGAAGCATCCTTGTTATATGTACGTGTTAACATCACAAATTTAAGGCCGTAGGTCCGTTATCAATCGCCTATCTATAACGACGGGCAATTCATACAGTATGTAGCTCCGTACTTGTGTAGTGATGCACATTGTAGTCTCTATCGGTGTTCCTCTCTGCCCCCCAACTCAAATATCATCGGACGGGACACGTGTTCCTCGTCAATTTTGCAATTCGGCCGATATAAATAGGTCCTCTCGTCCTTTTCAAGATGGTCGAGTGGGGGATTGGGCTCATTTGCTCAAATGAAGGGAATGATCCCTAGGACGCACGGCGGGATTTATTTAAAGGATTACGAATGAGTTCGTCCTGCAGGATTTGAGACAGGAGAGCGAAAGAGAGAGAAGATGGTTATCTTCAAATGCGAATGTCGATTTCAGTGTTCAGGGAAAGATATGAGGTGGTTAGATATTTGCAAGGAGCCATAGACGGGGCGGTGTATATATATATATATATATATATATATATATATATATATATATATATATATATATATATATATATATATATATATATATATTATATATACAGATATATGTGTATACACGCACACATATGTATACATTACATATACAGTTATATAATATATGTACGTATGTATATAATTATATATATATAGATATATATTTATTTATTTATATGTATATACGCACACGGTATAATAGTATTATTTCAACACTGATCGTGATTAGGTGTCTGAGGAATAATGATCCTCGTTGTGTAGACAGGCTCAATAAATAAAATGACATGAGTTTTACAATTCAAATTCTTGTGATGGAGGTTTATATTTTATCGGTAGCACAACAGATGTGCATTAAAAGACATTTATATGAATGGTTCATAAATGTAGATTTCCTCTAAATCCTCTCTTCATCTTACCTTAGCTTAGGGTCTTCCTCACGAAGCTCACCAGACTGGGTCACTTTTTCGGATACGCTATCCGCAGTCGCGCCTGAAACAGAAAACATATCAAAATCCACACACACACAAAAAAAATTTTTTTCTTTGAATTCATTTTTATTTTTTTGAAATACATTCAGTCAAAAGCAGACCTCTGAATCCACAGGTGAATCAGCTTCCGCATCCAAATCCACCTCAAAATCAACTAATCCATCTGTGTCCTATAACCCACCACTAGACAACTTTTCGTCGACTTTGAATATAAAATTCAGGCCAAATTTCAAGTGCTGGGACCTATGAGGTCATTCAGAGCTGGAGATAATGATGAAACAACTGTTAGAAGAGGGTGGAAAGTAAGATGGAAGAAAGAGAATGTGAATGGAGATATAGTAAGGAGGAATAATAGGGGTTGCAGCTAGGGGCCGAAGGGACGCTGCAAAGAACCTTACATAGTGCCTGCGATGCACTGCGTGACGTACACTGACGGCATTACCGCACTAAGGGTAAAACCTGTCGTCGAAATCCATCGCTTACTTTTTGGAGTAACTTGCAAACAGACCACTGATCCCTATGCTGTACATGAGTCATGAAGCCTCTTGGCGAAACATGGAAGCCATGTTACCCCTCCAAGAGTATTGCGAATGCTGCTGAAGCTCACTGTTTAGGCTGTAAAGTAAAAACTGCCATTCGTCCTTATTAATACTAACTCCCGTGACGGTCCTTATTCTATCATAATACCTCCTCTTTAACACCTCATAACCACTGCCCCAGTAAAACAGTTAACATTTATTTTTTTCGTATTTCTATCGTAATCATCATCATAGTACAGTACAGAAATATGCACGGTTATTGTTCTAAAGTATTATCCCCCCGTGTCTGTGTCTCTCCCAGTTTTAATTTCACCGAACAGTTTCCTCGTTTTTTACTCATATTTTAAAAATTGTGATTCATACACGTCTGCAAGAAACATCGAACGAAGAAGAATTTACGTTCGTTTATTGTGTAACTGATATGATCAAATATTATTATTGTAATGTAAACGTTGAAAAGATAAAACAACAATATACTTAATGTCTGGTTTACGCTAGCTGAAAATCTAATTTATATTGCTTTCTCTCATCGATCAGAATGTTACAAGAAGGTAAATTCGTTTCAGTTAATGTTTTCAACTCGATATTTTTTCTTCTTTTTTAGCATTCTTATCTGTGACGACGGCAGTAATCAAATATCATAAAGCCAGCTGTTATATAATGAACTAAACAAAGAACATTGGTCTTATTTCACCAGTTAACTAACCCTTAGGCTAATTTTTACTAGACATTTTTTATATTTGTACTTGAAATTGAAGACATAGATAGAATTTAACGGGTAACTACAGATTATATATAATGGGCGTTTCCAAATTTTTTACTTGATGGAAATATATTCAGAGAACGAAAACCTAATGTATGATATTTTTAAAAATCAAACAGAATGATTCGTAGAACAATTTTTCAAGCATGACATAGCAAATACACCGTGTGAGTTACTGAATGTCCTACTAACGTAAAGAATTCCGCATATAATAATCACACTTAAAGTAACGAATAGAAATATATAATTTAATGATAGTTGATGAAAAACATCTGCCTTCGATCGTACTGCTAGTAGACAGTCTACTGACAGAAATTGGCTTTTTAGGCAATGGTAGACCCGTGACGTCATTTCAGTCAGCCACCTCATTCATTCTAAGAAACAGACATAGACAGGGAAGCAAGCAAACAGACGAGAATTAAAAAAGAAAAACTAGGCAAAGGTGTGTTGGGGTTTGCAGAAGTAAAGAATGTGATGTGTAACCCCGTGATCAAATTGTTAAGTTGCAGATTGTTCAAAAAGTTTTAGAAGAATCGAATTTAGGCCAAAGGCCAAGCGCTGGGACCTGTGAGGTCATTCAGCGCTGAAAATTAAGGTTGGAAGGTGTAACAGAAGGGAAATCTCGCAGTTGCACTATGAAACAATTGTTAGGAAAGGGTGGGGAAGTCAGATGGAAGAAAGATTACGAACGGAGGTACAGTAAAAGGAATGAAAGAGGCTGCAGTTAGGGGCCGAAGGGACGCTGCAGGGACCCGTAAGTAATGCCTACAGTGCACCACATGACGTGCCCTGACGGCACACTAACCCCCTACGGAGTCAAAAGGTTTTAGTAAGCGATCTTAATAAAATCAAGTTACATTTTTTTTTTTCCCAATTTAGTCAGCTTTATCTTGTCTTTTCTTACGAATCGTACCTTACGTCTTGGTAGCAGTACTCAAGAATTTTAGATTAAAATGTTGCGGGGTAAGTAAATGTTATTTATTCCACTTGAACTTTTCCAAAATTGAGCTCTCTCTCTCTCTCTCTCTCTCTCTCTCTCTCTCTCTCTCTCTCTCTCTCTCTCTCTCTCTCTCTCTCTTGCGCTAAATTATAAGAAAAAACGTCTGTTTCGGAAACCGTTGCTTGAATCGATTAAGAGTCCAATCAGCCGAGAATCGTAGGGAACGCGTTGCATTGTAAATGTTGGAAAATAAGTGGTGGGTTCCGCTTTAATTTTTTTTTTTTTTTTTTTTGCATTCGCGCCATACCTTCCGGAAATTCCTTTTCAATTACATTCCAACGGAGTCATCTTGTTTCTCTACCAGTTCTATACCCCGACATTAAGTTAGAATTCTCTTTACTCACATGCCAAGGAAGATTTTTTTTTTTTTTTTTTTGGTCGGGCATAAGTGGTAATTATTCTAATGCTGTGGTGGCTCTTTCATAGCTCAAGAAGATTTCCTGTGGCTATATAATACAACGACAAACAAGGTCACGGCCAGCGCCATTTTCTGACCTCGTTTTCTGGATTCCGCGGGCCCTTTCCAACTTGATGCTTCTTGAAATCAAATGAAAGGTCGCTCTACTGGATCACAGAAAAATTTTAAAATCCTAGGAAGCAGAATGTCGATGTTTATTGATTGGACGTAATTCTAAATTCAATTCGCAGAATTACAGATAAGGCACCGTTTTTTTTTTTTCTTTCTCTTATTCTTTCTTTCTTTTCTCGTGGCACTCTTTGTCTTCCTTTTTATGCGCGTGATTTTAGGATGCTGGATGCATCTGTATCTCTGCAAGATTTTCACAAAGGAATTTCTCGTTTCAATTGGTGTCTGGAGTGAAATCTCTATCATTTTAAAACCTGTTTTATCTCGAATTCCGCAAGCTGAACGCTTTCTGGAGAAAAAAAAGGGGAACTCGTTGTAAAGAAAGAAAAAAAAAAACCTGGGCCAAAATTCAAACTCTATGACACCTAAAATTATGGAAGCCCTAGACCTAATTACTTAAATATTCCCTCTCTCTCTCTCTCTCTCTCTCTCTCTCTCTCTCTCTCTCTCTCTCTCTCTAAGCACACAAGTAAATATGTCAAATTTTTGTCTCTAAATATTTTACAGTTATCATTACTCTTGTTCCAACAATATGTCCGAGAACTAAAACTGACTGTTGTTAGTGTATTTGTATCGAAGAAATTCTGCTCTCATGGTTGTAAATATTCTTGCTTTTGCGTCAATCATTTCTCGTTTTTCCGTTATGGCTTTTTCATAACCTCAAGGACATGCCGGATTCGTAAAGGTCAGAATCGCATGCCCAAGGCATGCGGAATGTACTTACAGTGGAGAGAGAGAGAGAGAGAGAGAGAGAGAGAGAGAGAGAGAGAGATTTTTTAGCGTTACCTAAATTCGCTTCTACGTACTTTTAATTCGCCCTGTTTAGTTTTCTACCCGTGAAATGTCGTCAAAAATAGGCTTCTAAATCTCGCAGGAATCCATATCACATGAAAGATTTGATTACCAGCTTCGGACTGTGGCTATCACATTAATATGTTTTAACTCATATATGACATCACTTTAGCACGCGCGTTGGCATCACACTATGGAGCGGACGTGTTGCAGTTTCTGCTAAAGATTCCATTTGTTTTTATTTATTCGTTTTTTTTTTAATATTATTTATTTTTTTGCTTCCTGCCGTGTCGTCAATGTTGAGTTTTAGATGCATAGGCATAAAACCGTTTTCTTTAAAAAAATGTTGGTTATCCCTAGTCTTCAAAGCTAAACGTAATTAAATATTTTCGAAATCCAAAATTTGAGTTTTGATAAATCTAAGACATTCTAATCCATGTCGTTATATCCAAAACTGGCTCGGTTTTCGTTTTCGTTAAATTAAATCTCCCAATGGATCCTAAAGTCAGATACGTAATTCTACTGTCTGTCCGTAAATCTGTTCATTCATTCGTCGGTGCCTCTGGGGGGAAGAAGGACTCGGTAGAAGGGAAACATGGAAACCACACTGCGACTTTCAGTTCCCCTATACCCTTTTTTCCTCTTCTTCTTCCTCTTTTTGGCTTGTACATGTGTTTGTGTATCCGCCAGGAACATGTAACAAAGCACACAGGAATAAAATGGCAACCAACGGAGTCCAGCGTACATTATTATTATTATTATTATTATTATTATTATTATTATTATTATTATTATTATTTCCTAGTGTATAATACTATTTCTTCATCATTTTCTCGATGCGGAATTTCCCTCACAAGGCTCTTAAATTGAGACTGAATTGAATATAGAATTTAGGCCAAAGGCCTAGCACGGGGACCTATGAGGTCATTCAGTGCTGAAACGGAAATTGTTAGTAAAAAGGTCCGAAAGGTGAAAGGGAAGAAAACCTCGCAGTTGCACTATGAATCAATTGTTAGGAGAAGGTGGAAAGTAAGCTGGAAGAAAGAGAATATGAAAGGAGTTACAGTAAAAGGAATGAAAGGGGTTGCAGTTAGGAGCCGAAGGCAAGCTGCAAAGAACCTTAAGTAATGCCTACGGTGCACCACATGAGGTGCACTGACGGCGCTAGCCCCCTACGGGGACTTAACTTGAGGTTGTGGAACTGATATCATTACCCTCGCGTGACAATTTTTATCTGACATCATTACCTTCGCGTGAGATTTTCATCTATGAAAATGACGTCATACAAGCCGTTTAAAAATTGGAGAGAAAGCTTCATTCGAGAATCTTAAAACATTTGGTGATCCATAGTGCCGAAACAGTCATTTAGAATTTAGTTTTAGCAAGCTAATGTACGATTTGGTTAACGTTGTTTTTCCTTATTTTAATCCTTTATAAACTTTACCTCTCATGAAACATATCCATTAAATCTAGAGGCGATATAATCAGATAAAGAAAAACTTGACTCCCAAGATTTTTGGTCACGCTCGTGCTTTCTTTCAAAGTCGCTCATTAGAATGTTATTCGTGTTACTTGGTGTTTATGTTAACGTGTGCTAGACGTGTTCGTATTCATCAATGTATAGAACAATAAAATGATCTTGAGGGTTAATCCTTTTAAGTTCCAAGTATTGTTTCCACAGACATAGGTTTTTATTGGGATCATACATAAAATGAGACTTACAAAAGGGACCCCAATACAGATCAGAAATAACGTGGACATTTGACCTTTCCTGTGATATGCAATAAGTGTTCAATAAACTCACTCTTTCAAATACATATGGACACACACGAACACACACACACGTGTGTATGTATATGTATATATATATATATATATATATATATATATATATATATATATATATATATATACTTATATGTCTGTGTGTGTGTACGTGCGTGTGTTTTTGCTGAGTGGTCCTGATCGAAGTTTGGAAAAAATTAAAATTATACCATTTTTCTGCATTTGGTAATTTTTATATAAACTGCTTCATCGACACGACTTTGGAAATTACTCTCCAAGAATTTCCGATCTCATGCGAATGTGAGATTATTATTATTATTATTATTATTATTATTATTATTATTATTATTATTATTATTATTATTATTATTATTATTATTATTTACAAAAGCGTACACAAACCAAGCTGAGCTACCGAAGACTTCCAAGACCGATGTAATCTTATTTTTTCCGACTTTTCAGCCATGTTTGAATAGCTCGTATCTTTTTCTTTTTTTTTATCGACTGCGTATTTCATCGGATTTAACATGACTTTAAATCGTCGGCTCCCATCCTGTTTGATAAGTTATGCAGAGCTTTAATTAAGGCCGTTCATTCACTATGCACTTTTTGAATTATCCAAACGCACCAAGAAACGGGCGGACATTTTGCGAACCTCTTTCTAGAACTCATGGTTCTCGAAACGCTCTTTTAGAGCTCTCTTTTTAGAACTCGTGAAATTAGGCTTCTTTTTATAGCCGCCGATACCAGAGAACCGCTGATGAGCCAAGGTTGTGGATGCAGTCATTTTTTGGGGGGTTTTTTGATGAACTCGTCGTGTGCTGGTAATTAGCGCTTGGTTTCTTGATCAGTCGTTAAAAAATTTTGCTTAAGAAAGAGGCAGATGTCTTATGTACAGTACGTGTTTATGCATTTCTACTAAAACGTATTTACACCCATACACAAACACACGACACAAACGCACAGCCTTTCACCTCACACACAAACAGACACCGTAAGACATCCGAAAGAATACAAGAACCAAATGCATCATTAACGAGCAAATCATTCCCTCGCCGAATCCCCCCGTACATTATTTTTCTCCTCCTTTTTTGAATAGCGAAGGGGAAAAAATGTTCTTTTTCCCCGACAACGATGTCCGTCGAAGGCGTTGCATGTCAGGTGGCGTTGTTGGTGTCAGGCGGAGGCTGTTGATGTCGGGTATGAATTGTTGAAAAGATCCCTAGGGGACCAGATCCAGGCTATGAAAACCATCAATATATCTGGAACCCGAGGAAAGGGGGAGGAAGCCTTCGCGATCAACTATGTATTCGCCAAATACATTCCGTTTTCTCTCTCTCTCTCGCTCTCTCTCTCTCTCTCTCTCAGTCTCTCTATCTATCTACATCTCTCTCTCTCTCTCTTTCTCTGTCTCAAAACTCGGAGGATTTGGAGGAGAAAAGAACCACCGATGGCTCCTTCGATTAAAAATGAGGCGAGATTATTTTTTTTCTTTTTACTTGTCTTTGTTCACCTCTGATCGTCAATTCTTTCGAAGACTGCATTATCCAAGCCTCTGTCGTAAACACTGCTTACATAATTCTACGCAGAACTCCCATTGCAAATGCATGATGCCAAAGTCATCACGAGGGGGAGGGGTGCGTGTGTTTGCGGGTGTATGTGTGTGCGTGTGTGCGATTTACAAAAGGGTAGGGGAGAGTGGATGTATAAATCCATCAGGAACTTCAAGTGATAGTGAATCTCTGTGTGTGTATGTGAATGTGTGTTTGTGTGTGATCGTCCATTATTATTATTATTATTATTATTATTATTATTATTATTATTATTATTATTATTATTATTATTATTCGGTAGGTGAAACCTATTCATATGGAACAAGCCCACACGGGCCATTGACCTGAAATTCAAGCTTCCAAAGAATATGGCATTCATTAGGAAGAAATAAGAGGAAGTACAGAGAAATGCAGAAAGAAAGGTATACCTTAATTTAATTAATATTTTTTAATTAACTTAGTCATCTATTATATTATCAAAAGAAAACTCTTGTGTCTGTATTTCCTTGTTACATGTTGAAAGAAGGCTTAGAACCGGAATAAGGAAAGAAATCAGAATTGTTTAAGAAAATTACGCTTATTTTTGTCTCTATTTTGAGAAAAAGGTCATGATATTCGAGAGACCAGCAAACACCAAAGTAAAATATGTAATCATCTCTTTAAATCAGACCATCTTTCCTTATTTTCCCGTTTTCGGCGTAGGGGTCAAATTGTTATGATCTACTGGGGCTTCATCTTAGAAAAAAAATCCTTCTTTACTCTTTACACAATATCCCCCATTTTTTTCCGACATTTATTGTTATAATAATCGAACCGCCTCTTTTTGTAAAGGTAGTCTGGTCATTTTTATTTTCATAAGCAGTATTCTTTTTTTCACGTGGTCTTGTCAGTTTTTTTTAGATATTCAGTATTCCTCCACAACATAGATGACGGTTTCACTGTCATGGTGACTATTTCAGTGCGGTTTGTAAATTAACAAACAAGAAGACTGCACTGTACGTTGACACCGCCATTTTCCCCGTCGGAAGTTAGGCATTCTCTACGGTTTGACACTGTCTATTGACAAGGAAGTTCTTATGAATAGTTTTTGGGATGTCAGCCGCCATCAGCTGGACTTTATTTATGACGAGGATTCAGATATTCTTTGTAGCATGGGACCTGACGTCCTTATATTTCGGTTATCGGATCCAAATCCAGATTTTTGTAACGAGAAAGATAGAGTTGAATGGCGCAGTGTCTGTAGAGAGGTTTCATGCATTGCTGGTGAGCCATCTGTGCGTGTGTTATGAAATAGTCCAGATAGTTTCCTGGTAACTTGTATTTTGATTAGTGCATATTGTTGTGATGTCGATCCAGTTCAAATTATTTTTGCGTTGGTCTGGATCCAGAATGGTTGCTTTTGAAATGAACTGGATTAAGATCCAGGTATTTTGTTAGTGATTTGGATCTGAATCAAGATTTGTTGCAGTAATGAAAATATAATTCATTTTATTTCAGAGGTGATTTGGATATATGGCAGTGTGTATTAGTGG
>NC_089742.1:53469270-53564270 GCF_040412425.1 Macrobrachium rosenbergii
GTAAAGTATGTCAGAATACTGGAAAGATTGTATAAGAATAGCTGAGATGATAGAAGAGTCTGCAAAAATATTTATTTAGCTTTTGTGGCTTTGTGGTAGTGGTTTTTCTAGTAGATATGCTCTATTTTTCTGCTTTTGAACTATTTCGTGCAACATTTGAGCAAAAAATGACCTACATAAACGTTATCAAAGGTCAAATTTGACAGATTCGAGCAGAAGGATTGACCAATAATTATGAGTAGGGTAAATATACTGTGTGTATGTATATATATGTATATATATATATATATATATATATATATATATATATATATATATATATACATATATATATTCGACCCAGCTTTCGAAGTCGGTAATGAGAATGTTTCTGGCCAAAAGCTTCAAGTGTTACTATATTCTCGGCCTATGAAGAATACTGTAAATTTGCAAAGAACGTTGTACACAGTCAAAATGATACTCACTATCTTCGATCGAAAATAAATCTTTTACTATTTTTATAAGTAAAATAGGTCAGTGTTAGATTCCGTATCTTTTTCTTGCATAAAATAGAGTAGAATACCGAATTTCGGCCAAAAGCCATGCGCTAGGACCTATGAGTTCATTCAGCGCCGAAAAGGGAAATTGACAGTGAGAAGGTTTGGAATGTGTAACAGGAGGAAAACCTCGCAGTTGCACCATGAAACAATTGTTAGAGAGGGCGGAGGGTCAGATGGAAGAAAGAGGATATGAACGGAGGTGCAGAAAAAGGAATGCCTACTGTGCACCACGTGAGGTCACTGACGCCACTAAATTCCCCCCCCCCTCCCACAGGGCTTTTTCTTATATAGTATTGAAGTTTTTAGGCAGTTTACAGTAACATGGTATAGGTCTAATGATAGCGTCAGGGCGGGATCGAACAAAGCACCTGACGAATGAGAGACCAGTACGATCTCATGCTATTTCAACTCGTTCTCCCCCCTATGTCGAGGGAAGAGACCCAAGATCGTACCATGGGAGGGAATGAATGGATTTTGTACCTGGTAGTCGATAGACTGTGGTGGGTTGCAACCATGGTGGAAAAAGGGCAAGAGGCTTGCGACCTCATCCAAGTTTATATATACAGTATATACATATATACATATGTGTGTATAGTACAGTATACATATGTGTATATATATATATATATATATATATATATATATATATATATATATATATATATATATATATATACGCGCATATATATACACATACACTTATATACACAGTATATTTTACCATATTTTAAGAGGCATAGTTAGAAAATATATAATATATAAATATATATATTATATATTTTCATAATCCAAACAGAAATCAGTGCAAGAACACAATGACCAACATACATATTTTCTTCTTCACTGGGGCAACGTACTTGCCTATACTTTACACCCCTGAGGCCGTAGTACCAGCCGAGTTGATGCGTTGGCAATTCTAAGACTAGTGACTATCCTTCCAAGGCCGCATAATACTTTGTAAACATGGCAAGGAAGAATACACGTATGGAGCTTGTTACAGAGTAAAATAACAATTAACCGTATATTTTACCACATTTTAAGAAGTATAGTTAGAATATTTTTTTAAATAAAAGTTGCTTTACTTCAAATTACTTTTATTATTTTTGCTACCATTAGTGTGCTGTTATTCATAGCACTGCAAAATCGACGACTCATACTACTATTGCTATCTATTGTAACGAATTGAACACTAGCTGCTGTTACAAAAAAAGCAGGAATCGTATTGATAATTACTGCTTCCTTTTTTCATCGGTAGAATCATTTACAACTTTTTTTAGGCCATCGTCTCAGATAGGTAAATGAACCATACCATACCATACTTATGGCCATGTCATTAAATTTATGGTTGCTGGTTCGCTTTTATAAAAAAAAATGGTAGGAAATTGTAAAAATATTGTAATAATATCTTGAGGACATTAGTGCTACGTGGTGGTTAATCGTAAGTTCCTGTTATTTTCAAATGAATTTATATTTAAAATTTTGTTGAGAAAACCCTACGGAAGACACTGAATTCAGGCAGTTAATTGTGTATACTTGATACAGCCTGCCGGGGAAAACCTCAGGTACGGAAGTGCGTGGTTTCCAACTTGTTTCGAGTCTTCGAGTCTTGTGTAGGTCAGTTGGTAGCGCCTTGTCCTCTCATTGGAGAGACCTGGGTTCGATCCCGATGTGAGGCATAAATACATATATATTTATATTTGAGAAGAGAGGCATAGACAGACACAGAAAATAGGGAAGGAATAATGTTGACGGTAAAAATAGCGAAGATTTCATTATCTGCATGGACTTGGTCAATTATCCAGATCTCGTTCACTTTCCTGCACCCAAGTGATTGGAATTGGAACTGGAATATGGAATTTAGGCCAGAGGCCAAGTACTGGGACCTATGAGGTCATTAAGCGCTGAAAGGTAAATTGAGAGTGAAATGTTTGAAAGTTGTAACAGGAGGGAAACCTCGCAGCTTCACCAGGAAACAATTGTTAGGAGAGGGTGGAAAGTCAGACGGAAGAAAGAATATGAACGGAGGTGCAATAAAAGGATTGAAAGAGGTTGCAGCTAGCGGCCGAAGGAACGCTGTAAAGATCATTAAGCAATGCCTACAGTGCGCCACGTGAGGTGCGCTGACGGCACTACCTCCCTACGGGGTACGCCCAAATGATACTTAATATCCTAATACGTTTGCTCCTAGCGTGATCTCCCTTTTTCAAGCAGTCATTTGAATCATCCGACTGACTTCGTGTCTAGTTCTCAAACGTTTGCTTTCGCGAACGTTTCTAATAAGCAGGTGGCAGTCGAAACGATTCTTTCATTATCATGCCATGGTACGCTACATGTTTTTGTGTTATAATTGCAGGTTTTCGTGTACAATTTTAATGTTTTATTCTTTACCACTGATTCATTATTTCGTTGGTATAAGTTTGGTACAATGAATACTTAAATCTCTGGAACTTGACTCACTCTCTGATTGCAAACTGGTATTTCGTAGAAAAACAAATTGAACTTGAATATCTTCTGAGACACGGAAATAAGTCTATTTTAGACATCAGTTAACGAGACGTTTTGACAAGTATTTTCAGTGTGGGGGCTTTTCTTCAGACATTTTCTTAGCCGACATTTTATCATGGCCCTTTTCAGAAGACATTTTCTTAGTATCCCCCCCCGCTGAAGTTAATTACCCTCCACAGAAGCCAAGACACTCGCGTGCCACAGGCATAACCTTTTACAGGGCCGGGGTCCTGTAATTAACTGGCTTTATTCTTCTAGGAAATGACCCGAAGAAAATCTTATATCGAGTTCTGTGTATCTGGATAATTAGATTTCACGAACAGACCGTGGTCCAGAATACGTCCATTTCAACACGCTCGAGGAGAAGGGATAAGAGGGAAGGGTAGGTGGTGGTGGTGGTGGCGGTGTGGTGGAAGGGGTAGGAGGAGGAGGAGGAGGAGGTGTGAGTGCTGATTGGTTGACTCGCCTCCTGGCGCACCTGCCCTTACCTGACATTCAGTTGGGTCTTTTTATTGACGTTTAAATTACCCTCCATGCTTTCCTCCTACTCCTCCTCCTCCTCCTCCAACCCCCCACCCCCCACCCCCCTCCCCTGCACCACACGGTCACCACCTTTTCTTCTTACTGTGTTTACACGGGCTGAGCAATTTACTGGTTGTGCCTCAGTTGCCGGAAAATGAGCCATAATGAGAGATTGGCCACGGAGCCATAACGGGTGATCCAGCCGCAAATTACACGAGCCATGTTTCTTCCCTGGCTGGTGTCCCTATGGATTCAGTCTAGTAGATCATCACACGTGTGTGTGTCATGTCCCATTCTCTCTCTCTCTCTCTCTCTCTCTCTCTCTCTCTCTCTCTCTCTCTCTCTCTCTCTCTCTCTCATATAAAGAAAGGCTGTTCATGGTAGAGACTGTCAGTGTGTATTAAGCCTTACGCACAAGGGTGGTAGGACTGAAGTTTTATCACAAAATGACCCAAATGAAAGGTAATTTGACACGAAAACTGGAGGAGCACTTGGTAATCACGCAATATTAGTGCCAGCTGCTCGACTTCTCACGGCTGGCACAGGAAACCCGGGCTACAGAGCCTATCAGTCCCCTTCCCCGGTCCCTCCCCCCAAGTCCCACTTTAGCCTCTTATAAAATGCTTTTCGCCTGAACAAATTACAATCTCTTCTCCCTTCTGCACCCCGCCCCCCCCCTCTGCCAACACCCGTCCCCCTACAGAGCTGGAAATAATCAATCCTTTTCTTAGATAACTAGACAGTAAATCAAGATCCATCTCTCTTGCGCAGCCCTGTAATTAAGGCGAGAATGGATGAAACCTCCTGAAGCCCGCAAATGTAATTGTTGGAGAGCTTGCTTGCTTGCTTGGCAAGTAAACTATAGCTTTCCTTTTTTTTTTCTTGCAGGTACCATCAGGTGGGCCGACCGCCTTAGCTTAAAAGCAGGAGAGTCGTAAAGGAGCGAGGAAGAAGAAGAAGAGCAGTCTGCCGTAATGAAAATTGATTTCAGTTAAAAGAACCTTATCTGGCTTCTGCCACAGATATAAAAAAAAAGAGAAAGAAGAAGAAAAAGAAGAAGAACTGGCTGATTCAATGGCTACGTGTCACGAACAGCCAGTAACACTTACATTAAAAGAAGCGTCGACGCTGGCTTTTATAGCCACCACTTTATCTTTTGTCTGAAAAGTGTGGGGAGAGAGGGAGAGAGAGAGAGAGAGAGAGTTATACAGGGCTACCCTCCGGTCACGTGCGTGTAAGGACCCGTGTTTTCATGCTTGCTTTCTTTAATGTGTGTCATGATGCGTGACAGACATACGGACAGACAGACAAAAGCCGAGAAGTCGAAAAGAGGAAGATAGAGACAGGTAGAAAGAATAGGACACTATAGTATCCTGATACATAATAGTAGTAGATTCAACAGGGAAAATTTAAGTCAGTTATCCAGATTAAGATTTGGATGGAAAATCTTCCCTCTGTCAAACAAAATATCAATTGGTAAATCAAATTACATGCCTTTGTACTGATGCAGATCTGTTATACTTGCATATCTTTATGTATTTTTGTTGATATTTTGTATATTTGTTCATTTTTTTAACAATGGCCCGTCCCACCCATTAGAATGCGGCGCGAGAGAAAAGCAAGACGAAATTTACAATACCTTTGTTCTTTATTGGCTGAAGTAAGGATGAACACTCTGTGCAGAAAACTTCCACAGTAAGGGAGGCTTCCCCCACCAGCATCGTGTGTCTTCCCTTCTGCACATACTGCAACATAAAACAAATCTTTATCAGTGTTGCGTTGCTGAGTGTTGCACAAACCTTCCGCTCTGACACCTCCACCAGCTATCTAGCTAAACTAATGCCTCTTTCTACTCTCTCCTAGCACTGCCTATAACATTGTTGACTCATTCTCTGGCTTTCGTATACCTTACGCTGCAACATGGCAACACTGAACCAGCCTGATCTAAGGTTAGATGAATTTTTCACAAAAAAAAAAAACTAAATACTGAGCACCTCAAATTACTGCTCAGCGCCAAAGAATGGGCTATTTTTCCAGTTTCTTCTTCTCTGTCCTTTCTGGACTCAAGATTTGCGTCTTAGAAGAGGTCTAATTCCTGACAAGTAATTTAAGAATAATTCAGGCTCTGTTCTGGTGATCCGACCTTTATCTAGGTATATCTTAGACTTGACCAAAGACTAGAGAAAAGGGACTTGGGTCGCCCTCGTGACCGCGAGGAGCGCAGGGAGCCACCCAGGTAAAAGTTAACAAGGAACACCACTGTTCCAGTGAAAAGGACAGTGTTCTTGGGAATGACCTTGACCGCTAAAGTTTATTTAACAACAAGAGGTCGGGTGCGGAAGAGAATTTTCCCTTTGGGGTTACAACTACCATTAAGTTGACAAGGAGACAAGATAGATATTATGAAGATAAAGAAAGTGAGGTTAATGAAGGGCTAAGATGAGTCAAAGCTCTCCGCCATCTTAACAGTTTAATAAGTCAACCTGTGTGACCAAAGGGCGAAGGTCGATAGCTGGACAGTGAAATAAATGGCAACTACACACATGAAAAAATCTTTTATCTTAAAAATAAACAAGTATATATTTATTAAATTGTAATAAAAAAGATTTCAGAACCATGTACACAAACGGATACTGAAAATTAAAAGGAACAAAGCATAAATATGTGTATGGAAGTGTATATGTATATACATATACATACACACACACATGTATATGTATGCGTGTTGGTATGTAAAGCTGTCGTATTACAGACAGTCAGACCCATGTTTCACACCGACCAAACGCAAATTCTAATATGACTGAAGAAGATCCAGAACTTTATTTCTCTTTAGAAGAGTTTTCCTTTTGTTATTTTCTTTCTGTAGTCTCAAACAGGTGTAGTGCCTGATTTTATTCTTTAATTTACGTCATTATTTTCCTGTTTTGCTTCTATACACGGAAAATCGGGGTCAACCAGAGCTGGAAGGCATGAATTTGTCAAAAAGAAACATGCCGTTTTTGCTCTGTTGACCCTTAACTTTTTTTAGTTTTCTGTAAAAGAAAAATATTGCGCCGGCTTTGTCTGTCCGTCCGCACTTTTTCTGTCCGCCCTCAGATCTTAAAACTACTGAGGCTAGAGGGCTGCAAATTGGTATGTTGATCATCCGCCCTCCAGTCATCAAACATACCAAATTGCAGGCATGTGGCCTCTGTAGTTTTTATTTTATTTAAGGGTAAAGTTAGCTATAATCGTGCGTCTGGCAACGATATAGGACAGGTGCACCACCGGGCCGTGGTTAAAGTTTCATGGGCCCCCCCTCATACAGCATTATACCGAGACCATCGAAAGGTAGATCTATTTTCGGTGGCCTTGATTATACGCCGTACAGAAAACTCGATTGCGCCGAATAAAGTTCGGCGCATTTTTTACTCTTATTTTTTTCTTATTTATTTCGCTTTTTTGTATTTATTTCATTCTTCCATTATATTTCGGAAATTTCCCTATCGTATCAATGATAACAGAGTAACATGTAGTAATCACCTAAGGAATTTCAGTACTAAAACTCTACAGAAATCGTGTTTTGTTTAACTTTTTCATGAAGTGGATCTGTTTATCCCTTTTACCTTTCTCAAAGGGTTTGTCGTGTTTCCTATGGAAAATACAATTTATGTATTTATGCACCAACTTTAGCGTTTACTTCCTTGTCATTTGAATGCAAGTGAATCTATAATTATCTAAGATTTCGGATAGCTTGTGGATTCTCGATATCGCCATGTTGAAATTGCCCCAAGATTTTCCGCTGAGATTGCACAGTAATAACTCTGTTGTAGATGTTATCGCTTTTATATGCATGTCTCTAGAATATTGCAAAACGGATTTTGGTAACCTCCTTTCTTTCCAGTTTCAGTGGTGACGTTTTTTAAAAAACATTTGATAAGTACCTCGGCCCATCATCAATATCAGTATCAAATTTAAGCCAAAGGCCAGGCGCTGGGACCCGTGAGGTCATTGAGCGCTGAAAAAGAAACTGAGAGTAATGAAGGTTTGGAAGGTGTAACAGGAGGAAAACCTCGCAGTTGCATTATGAATCGATTGTTAGGAGAGGGTGGAAAGTAGGATGGAAGAAAGATAATATGAGTAGAGGTATAGTAAAAGGAATGAAAGGGGGTAGCAGCTAAGTTCCAAAGAGACGCTGCGAGAAACCTTACGCAATGCCTACAGCGCACCGCGTGAGGCGTACTGAAGGCACTAAATCCCCCCCCCCCCACCCCACCCCCCCACCCCCACCCGTCTTCTGTGCATTAGAGGAAATGCAGCATGGGAAGTTCATTTGAATTAAAACATAATTAGATATTCCATTAAAATATTTTCAGTCCTCAGTACATAACAAAAATAAATTTATTCTTCACAGGAAGAGTCGAATTTCAAGGTTGGGTCTTTGCAGTTGAAGCAGATCTGATGGTCGTGATATAAATAGATTCTGGAAGGAATGGAATGCAATATAGAGTTTAGGCCAAAGGCCAAGCGCTGGGACCTATGAGGTCATTCAGCGCTGAAAGGGAAGCTGGGAGTAGGAAGGTTTGATTGATTGATTGACTGAATATAGAATTTAGACCAAAAGCCAAGCACCAAACCCCTACGGGGAGAAAGGTTTGAAAGGCTTATCAGTGGGTAAACCTCGCAGTCGCACTATGAAACAATTGTCAGGAAAGGGTGGATAGTAAGGTGGAAGAGAATATGAATGGAGGTACAGTAAAAGGAATGAAAGCTGCAAAGAACCTCAAGTAACGCCTACAGTGCACCGCGTGAGGCGCACTGACGGCACTACTCCCTCACAGAGATAAATAGTCTGTTCATTTTCCCTTTCTTTTTTTTTTATAATTTTACCTTTTTTTTCTCTCTCCTTTATACTTCTTTCATGCCAATTTTTCTCCTTTGATGTTCAGTCCTGCTAATTAAGAATTGTATTATTATTATTATTATTATTATTATTATTATTATTATTATTCGAAGGGAACAGACCCTCTCTTAAACAGGCCTTATTAAAAAGGATGGCTGTATTATGCGAATTTATCTTATACGTTATCTTTTGGATTTTCCTTATAATTCGCTGTTCGGGCTCAGTGACCAACATCGCTGAGCCCGGAAAGCGAATTATGAGGAAAATAGAAAAGACTCTGTATAAGATAAATTCATATACTAACCATCCTTTTAATAAAACCTATTATTATTATTATTATTATTATTATTATTATTATTATTATTATTATTATTATTATTATTATTATTATTATTATTCAGAAGATGAACCCCGCTCATATGGAATAAGCCCACAGGGCCCATTAACTTGAAATTCAAGCTTCCGAAGAATATGGAGTTCATTAGGAAGAAATAAGAGAAGTTAATGAGAAGTACAGAAAGACAGAAGAGTTCACTTAGTGAAAAAGTAAAATTAATTAACAAGTTAATAAATAGGCAAAAATACGAGTTTACACTATCAGATTATCCCAAGCCCCGATAAAAGATGAGAATTCAAATCGGAATTAATGTCTTTGCCTTAAAAAAAATCTTTCAACGTCGATGCAGAATCTTGCAACAAGACTTACAGATCTATCACTAGCTCAAGCGGAAGCAGGTGGTGCACAAATCAGGGATAATTGATAAATAAACAAATAGAAGTACAGTACGTATATATATATATATATATATATATATATATATATATATATATATATATATATATATATATATATATATATATATATATATAACCTGTGTAGGTCAATTGGTAACGCCATTACCTCTCATTTGAAAGGCCAGGGTTCGTTCCCGATATGTCAGAATTATATATATATATATATATATATATATAGAGAGAGAGAGAGAGAGAGAGAGAGAGAGAGAGAGAGAGAGAGAGAGAGAGATGGTTCCGGGGAGGTTGGCGGTCGGTTAGGTTAAAAGGCCGTCCGCCCGAGTTGGTTGGTTTTTCCAAAATTCATACAGTCATCATTAATACAAAATAGAGTTGTCAGTAATATCAAAGATTCAGCGTTTCAGACAACGGAACGGGTTTTACACCACTAGACATGGAAAACTATTATTATTTAATGAGTTATGCCGTTTTATTATTAAAATGGGACATAGCAGGAAGACACCGAGGAGGTACTTGGTCTCTCTTCCTCTCTCTCTCTCTCTCTCTCTCTCTTCCTCTATTTGATTCCATCTCTCTCCTTTGTGCATACACACGCACACATATATATATATATATGTGTGTGTGCAAGTGATTTATGTCACATCTTCAAAAATATCTAACGTAACTTCAAGCGAAGATGCAGTGCATTGCTACCCTAATACTGTTCTCTTTGCATTTTAATACATTTTTTACGTATTTATTTATTTATTTTGTTTTTCTTTTTTAATGAGAGAGCTCTCTTCTTTCTGTATTTCCCTTTACCCTCTCTTACTTCCCCTTAATGAACGCCATATTCTTTGGAAGCTTGAATTTCAAGTAAATGGCCCCTGTGGGCTTGTTCCATATGAATAGGATTCATCCTCTGACTAATATTAATAATAATTTGAAGCACAGCGATATGCATCCTTCCATTGGCGTTTTTCGTCCATATACAAAACACTGCCTTAGCACTTGTGTATTCTTCCTTCTGCCTTTTTTTTTTTTTTTTTTTTTTACAAATATTACTTCAGTTACTGTTCCCACGAGCTGAGAGATTTGGCCCCTCCCCTTAAAGACAGTAGGTTGTCTATCCACATGGCCTCTTCTGGCATTTGCGGAGTCGAAATTAGCAATCCCGCATTAATTGCCTCAGTGACTTCTGTCCGTGTTTTGCTATGACATTTTTGTCTTTCAAATGAGGAAGTCTTGTTTTTTTTCCTTAATCCTCACCACCCCACCCCCACCCCAGGACAACAAACCAACGCCCCCTCCTTCCCAGTGCTATTTTTTTGCCTTCAGATCTATATTTACTGTAATAATAACAATACAGTAAATACAATAAGATCTGTGATTTCTTTGTTTTGCATCCTTATGTTTAACTGCAATGTCTAAAACGTTCTTTTTTCCACTTGCCCCAGTATTTTAACTTAGGTCTTACAAAGGTCTGCACGTTTTATGCGTTTTTTTTTTTTTTTTTTTTTTTTTTTTTTTTTTTGTAAGATAAGGTGAACCACATCTTACCTGGTCGATTTTCCCAGTACCACTACCGTTACCACTACAGGATTCTGCAGTGTACGGACGGTGCCTCCTTGTGTGTTGGTGGGGTGAAGGGGTGGGCTGATGGTTTTAATAGTGTGAAGACCGATTTCAGCATTCTGCACTTGCGAAAAAAAGTCCAACCTCCAAAGTAAAAAGATATATCTCTGCGCTAGTGTTCTTTATTCACTCAGCTGCCGTGCTTGTGAATTGTCGCACGTTACCTGCTACGATGTCTTGTTTACCGAAACAGGAGAATTGCCACAGACCGCCATTCTGATCATTGTCCAACACCGTAGTGATCCAGATAAAACTGTGTGCATACATTTTGGTATTCGCATTGGAAAGAGAAGACAAGGTGTGCTTGCTTCTGGAGGTAGGCTTATGACAACGATACGATCTCTCTCTCTCTCTCTCCTCTATATATATATATATATATATATATATATATATATATATATATATATATATATATATATATATATATATATATATATATATATATATATATATATATAAAACGTCAACAGTGGCAACACATAGTAACACGGTTGTGTAATCACTTCTTAGGCTATATTTTGCAAAACATACAATATTGGATGGCAGTGTAAAACAAGTATATACAAAGGGTTTACATGCCAACAATATTCACGATTTAAGTAGTTAACCAAAAGGTTCTACCGGAATGTTTTTGAAATGGAGTTTGTTTTCTATTTATTCGAGGAGGGCAGAGAATGGATTCGTGAGAATCAGATTAGATATTCCGCGCCGTAAATATTGAATTGATCGCTTTAACTCCTTTGCATACTTTACGCCACTGATCGCGATCTATTAAATTTGCATTTTCCTCTCAACAAAAAAAAGAAAACACTAATTGTTTGTTCTTTTTTCTTACCGATTCTTTTCCTTTTTTGTGGGTCGTACCGCTGCCTTTGTTTTCAATGTATTTTTTAAATTTCCCATTATGGCTTCGTTCTGCATCTCCCTGAAGCATTTTTCGTCTTATGAGTCACTGTAGAGTGCATTTTGAAATATCAGATGAATAGCAGTCTAAGACTGGAATTTGCTTGAAATATTCGTTTTCTAAAGGGGTTCAAAATGCTCTATAAAACTGTATTCAAGTGCTCTTTTCCTCTCATGTGACACAGTCATCATTCAATGTTGATTTGATAGTAAATTGATTTAGTAGTTTACCGTCAATGCTGGTTGGTGAAGTATAAGTTATTCATTTTTTTCTAGTGAACTAACTTTATACGTCAAAATCTTTTCGTTGTAGATCAGATCTTCGTCGAAGCCATCAAAACTTTTGGCATATAAATACTAGTTTGTGTATGGGAGATTTGCTTGATGAATTTACGCTTTTCAAGGGCATTCAGAAATCTGTTTCTTTTTAAATCTACCCAGACGGTTCGTATTCATATTACTCTTACCAACAACTTACATAGTTTCCCATTTCACCACAGAATCAATAATTTGAGGTTGCATTTTTATAACTAATGTTAGTTCATGATAACTCTACGAGCATTAACTTAATGAAAGTTGCTTCTAAACAGCAAGTACTTATATATTACACGTTTTATGGGAGCTGTTATGAAACGTTCAGAAGTTTGAAGCTGCCCTAGTTAAGACCACAGACTTGAATTGTTCCCAAGGCTCGTGACAAGGGATGGAAACCAACAGGATAACAGCGCTCTCGTATTTCCCTTTTCCTTCATTATACTGTATACCGTTTCTGCAGTTCTGATTACCATCAATCTCCAGTCTTAGATTCTGTCTGGCTGATGTACCAGAATTCAGCAAAAAGTTATGAAACAAAATCATGAGTACTCAAAAATCAAACTGCAGAATAAATCTTTATTTTGATGCAAGTAGAAATCCTTACCTCTGGACCAATTACATCTACTGCCTTTCACTCAGGATCACTGACAGAGACCTCGACCAACATTCATATGAAGGTGGTTCAGTCTGAATCCATCCCATTAAGTGATACCTGGAATGTTTCCCCAAAAGATTTTATCCTTTTCTTCATTTAAATGAAGTGTTTTCCAGGAGCAAAAATTGGAATTGGACTATTAAATTTAGGCCAAAGGCCAAGTGCTGGGGCCTATGAGGTCATTCAGAGCTGATTGATTGATTTATTTATAGATTTTACACACACATGCTAAGCACTGGGGCAACTAAGGCCACTCAGCGCTGAAAAGGAAATTGACAGTGAAAAGTTTGAAAGCTGTAACAGGAGGAAAACCCCGCAGTTGCACTATGAATCAATTGTTAAGAGAGGGTGGAGAGTAAGACGGAAGAAAGAGAAGCTGATCTACAAGCTTAAATATCAGCACGTTTACTCTGTAGAGATTTGCTTCTTAATTTAGGTAACCTACTCATGGTGCTCTTTCAGGTTGCACTTTTCATCTTCAACTGCCTTGACGATGAATATTCATCAATATCTAAATGATTTTGGGAAGTCTATACATACTTTATCTCCAGTTCTTGGTGTCATTAGTAAACATTGACCAATTATGTTTGATTTTCCAAGGGTAAACTTTCTGGAAACTGTGTTGTTTTAATCTTCACTGTTTTTATTTTTTTTTAATACATAACAGCACAGCATATAAATAGTACATACCTACCTCTAGTGCAAAGAGTACCCAGTATCCTTTCTCCATATTATATGTACAAAATACTATGGAGAAGTTATCCAAACAGAGTAAAGGGTAGTGAATGCTGCGAGATAGCACCATTGCTTCAACATAAAAAGGTAGCAAAAGCAGCTATCATATTGTGCAGTAGGGTGTAAAGGGTTTCCCCTGGAGGATGACGCAAGGCCTCCTTTGCCTATTGAGGATTCAATTCACAGCTAACATTGAATCCCAATAACCTGAAAAACAAATGATTGCAAATGTTTAAGACTTATACAGCAAAACTTCATTAGAGCATTTGATACATTATGACCTTAAGACACAATTATAACATGCATCCACTTATGATGGTATACAAGAATGGCACAAGAGTTACCCGACTACTAAAACTTTTAAAAGTAAAAATCAACAATCATAAACCTGCATCAAAAACTTTGTCAATAGGAGTACCTAAAAAAAAAAAATCTAGGACTGACTGTATTTAGTAAATAGTTTCTAACTACAGAATTATGTATTATGAAAAAGCATGAAACCAAACTTTTCACAGTGATACACAGTTCTACCTACTTGTAAATAACACTGACGATATAACCAAAATGAAGAACATACAGAAATATGTGAAAAAATCAGACTCAAAATCAGGAAAAGATCAAAACCAGTATAAATGAAGATAAAACTTTACACAATGCAAGAGTAAAAGCATGATGTTTAAACAGTGACAATGAAGTATTGTAAAGACAGAGAAAAACATGTATGAACTGATGAATAATTCAAGCCAGACTGAATCTTATAGTGAATGTAATGTAATATAATTTTAGGCCAAAGGCCAAGCACTGGGACCTGCAAGGTCAATCAGCACTGAAAGGGAAATTAAGAGTAAAGAGCTTTTTCAAGGTGTAACAAGAGGAAAACCTCACAGTTGCACTATGAAACAATTTTTAGGAGAGGATGGAAAGTAAGTTGGAAGAAAGAGAATATAAACAGAGGTACTGTACAGTAAAAGGGATGAAAGGGGTTGCAGCCCAGGGCTGAAGGGACGCTGCAAAGATCAAGTCATGCCTACAATGTATTTCAAAGTGCGGTGACACTAGGAGGACATTAAATATAATGAAACTAAGAACAATGACAAATAAAAGTAGTTTTCATGCAGAAGTACTTAAATACAGTATACATGCCTTACTGACTGACTTGTGAAAGCTTAGTCAGATGGCCTGACACTGGATAAGTGTACATGATTATAAGAATACAATACTATAAGTCTCTTAAATGATACACCAAATTACATGCAGAAAAAGTTACAAGGTTCAATGAATAAGGTAGCCTAATTATGAACAAACCCATATAGGTCCATGGTCATACTGACCGAGATCGGAATGAAATGGAATGGTATATAGAATTTATGCCATAGGCCAAGCACTGGGACCTGAGGTCATTCAGTGCTAAAAGGAGAGTAGAGAGGTTTGAAAGGTGTAACAGGAGGAAAACCTCACAGTTGCACTAAGAAATAATTCCTAGGAGAGGGTGGACAACAAGATGGAAGAGAATCTGAATGGAGGTAGAGTAAAGGAATAAAAAGGGTTGCAGCTAAAGACTGAAGGGAAACTGCAAAATACCTCAAGTGATGCCTACAGCAGTGCACAGCATGAGGTGCACTGATGCCACTAACCCCCCGTGTGGGACTGATTAAGATTCACTGTCTTTTTATGAAAAGTGAGAATTAAAACAGAATAAGACACTGAAATATTGAAAAGGGCTCCAGCAGCAATGTACCACTGAAAGCATGATTAGCATGGGAGAATGGATTATTATAAATAGGGGCAAGATACAACATGGACATTGGAAAATCGATTTTTGAGCATGTGACATTCAGAATATTCAGTTAGTTATCACCACATACAAAATTAAAAACTACTGGCATTCAAACAAAAATGGAATATACATCTACTCAAAAACAGTTGCAACACAAAAACTTACAGCATGTGTGTGTGATGCTTTTAGTCACCATTTTGAGCCAAAATCTAATTTCAGACAGCCTTACCTAGTCTAGCTTAAGGATCTAAGCAACATAACAAGGAGCCACTTGACAGTTCTATTATTACGTAGTGTGTTAAAAAAAAATGTAACTTTGAGAGCCTAGACTTTGTCCCGTCACAAGGTCAACTTGAATGCCAGGGTAAAGGAAAACAAATATTAAAAACTTTGTTTTAATCTACAATGTGACAAGAAATTAATAAAAAATCCAAACAAACAATTAAATGCAATTAATACAAAAGACAGCAGCCACACTTGCACTTCAAACTACAAAATGAGTAGTTTTATATAATTTTTAAAATCTTTAAACATACAAAAAAATTCTTTTGACATAAAATATATTGAACTAAACTTGGTTTCTAATCAGTATCTGAAATTGAAAAATACTGTTATCTTTCTATGATTCAAGATAAGCACCCCACATTTCTTACCAACCAAATTTAAAACTTAGCTAATATCAAATAAATTTTTTTCTCAACAGCTAACCAACTGGATTACACTTCCAAGAATGAAAGACTTTCTAGCTTCAAAAAATGAATATGCTATATATAGCATAAGAAACTCAATACATTTAAATATTCCATAAAAATGATAGAAGCCAACATTCCAGGAATGAAGTGGACATAAATGTACAGTATTTACATACCTGACTTACGATATCAAATTTGTTTCTCATTTGAATGTCTTTAAAATGAAACTACTGTATATCTAAATTCTTTCATATCATGTGAACTGAAATTACACTATATAACTAACACTAAAGTTTATGACACGTCATAATCATTCATCTTCAGCTTTCTCCTTCTTCTTTTTCTTCTTCTTCTTCTTTTCACTAGATGGCCCCTGTGCCTCGGTTTCCATTTCTGGAACTTCTGGTTCAGTTTTGACTTCTACAGCTTCCTCTGCTTCAGTCTTTACTTCTTGTACAAGATGCTTCTTCTTTTTCTTCTTTTCTTTAGTAACTTCACCTGAAAACAAAATCATAGTCCATGTCATAAACTGCGCCACTCAAAAGAAAAAAGCTTAAAGTTACTGTTATATGTTCAGTGGTTGTCAAGTATCAAAACTCATTACTTTCTGCTAAAGGAAACTTCAATTTGCTCAATGGCAGTGCTGTAAAGAAAATGTTTTTACCCAATATGATATTTACCAGTTGCATTAAAAAAATAACTTGTGAAATCACCCCTCATAATAAATTTTACATAATTTTAAGGGGAACATTTAAGGAGTTCTTAAATGAGAGGAGGAAATTGGGCTGCAAGATAAAGTTAAAAGTTGAACAGCCCAGTAAGAAAGCAATGAAGTGGAGATGACAAAACACTGCAAAGAGCATTTAATACAATCTACAGTGTGCCTCGCACAGCACACTGTAAGCGATATCTCCCTACTGGGAAAAAATCATACTTCAATTCACAAATGACTACAGCAGTTTACTTTCAAGAAAAGTCAACACCACCTTGATCCTAGGTCAAAGTGTATCTGTTGCTTTTCTAATGGAACTATTCCCGCCTCTTAAATTTTTATTTTCATTATATTCTTTACTTATGTCTTTTGGCAATTACCCTTTTACTCTATGTGAGCTTTAATTACCCCTATTTTGGCTTAGAATTGTATTACTGCGTCCCTGTTTAGTTTTGGATTAGATTTGTAGTATGCCTATTTGATTTACATTTTTTCAGTCATTTCCCTTTTGTTACCAACTTTTTTACGTTAACCATAGCTGTTTTTTATCATAAAAGAGATTACTGTAATTCACTAATTAAACTATACCACCAAATCACTCTGACAATCATAGGGTTCAATCAAAAGATTTGCTTTTAAACAAAATATTAAAATTAGAGCTAAGCAAAATCAGCAATGGTTAAACAATGTATCATTATGAGATGAAGCAGTGCACAGGATAACAGTCAATGAAATTACATATTGTAAGAAATTACATTATGTAATTGATCACACAGCCTACAAAGATGATAACACAATAAGTAGCTCATTCACTTTATACAGAAATGTGAGAGTGAGAAATATATTAAAGATAACAAGAGCTCAGAGTCTGAAGGAAGTAGTAACAACAATAAATAATACATTTATGAAAATGGTGATGATTTCCATATATAAATCCTTCTTAAATATTACTACAGTATTCTGGTGCTTCCTCTTTCCCACGTATTTCCTCTCAATTACATCAGCAGATTGAAGTGAAGAAATGAAACAGATACAAGAAATCAGATATTCAAGAATAAGTTATTTTATTCAATACTCTTTGTTCATCAAAATTACGTATTTGAAGTGAAATAGAATTAATGTCAAGTAATAGTGCTGTAGTAACTTAAATTTTCCAACCTCTAATAACAGGTTTCTTTCCTATAAAAATTATGCTCTTCTAACAGCTGCCTATACTATCAAGACATTTTTTCCCATACAATACCCAATGCAATAACAGAAGGCATGTATTCACTTACCATCATCTTCAATCTTGATTTTCTTCGCAGCTGGTGCCTCAAATGATTCATCAAATTTACGTTTGGTTGAGCTTGGCAAAGTATTATCTGCAGCTGCAAAGTACTGCTTTACTTCACTGTAAAAAAGGAAAAAAGATTTATTGATACTTTTGTTGAATGTATAAATCAAGACGCCTTTGACAACAAATATAACAGGAGCTCAATATCCATTTTAAAAAAAAAATTCAAGTTCTCAATTGAACATATTTACATTAAAATTCTGTGTCATCAAGTATTTTACCTGGGTCCTTCATATCTCTCAAATCTTGCCATAGTCTTTCCTTTTCCTGAAATTCTATCTGAAAATCCAGTTTCTATCAGAGACACTCTGGAAGCTAGTTTGGCCCTGTTGTTGATACCCATGTCTGTTGTTGTTTCCTCACCAAGGGCATCATAACGACACGCTAACGCAGCCTTGGCTGCCAACATACGAGACACTTTACCCTGAAACAATCAAAAGGTTTCATAATGGGGGAAAAAGGTAAACATTTGATTACGGTAGACAGCTGGTTACCTTCTTTAAATTGGACAAGTCATTGCTGCAAAGTACAAAATTAAAAACCTAATATCAACCACAGATAAAAATTAAATCAGCAAGGTGTTAGAGTAGATGGACATATCTTTCTCCATGTTCACAAGCATACCCTCTGAATTGCACTGATCTTCGAAAATAAATATTCACCTCAAAGTATGCATATACAATTAAAAGAGCGATGTTTTTGTACCATATTCAATAAATCATACCACAATACATGACAGATAAAGACAGTGACTGTAATCACTGGATATAGGCCAGTCAACAGTGAAGGAAAAATGGTCCAGTAAGGAATAAAAATTAGGGACAGCTGATAAACATCTTACTGTCTTCCTATAACAATCATACAAAATAGTTTTAACCGAGCAATGAACTGAACATTTTAGCTCTCACAGGGATGACCTACCAGTAAATAGTCACTGAAAGAAATGACTATTTTTTGGGGCCAAGACCAGAAGTTTGTTATGAGTTTGATAGGCAGCTCATATAACAGACTCCATGCACTGACAAGTGATGGGTCAGTAATAGAAGTTATTTTTTTGCCTAGCATTACTGTTCAGTTAAAACATTTTTGGTTTTCCCATTAATTTTCTTTCATCTTGTAACTTTAGCATAGCCTTTAAAAGTGGATACATAGGCCATTCCCAATGACATGCTATACAATTTTCCATGTGATATTACAGAACTCCAAAGCAGTGAAATGCTTCATCCTGTATAAAATGTTTTTTTGGAGAAGTTTAAACTGCCTCTTCTTTCTATAGACACATTTTGCTCTCAAAGTCACAGGTGAGATATTCACCAAACCCACTTTGGCCATCAATTGTCTAGTGGCCAAATCCATGATGGTAGAGGGGTTCAAAATTAGTATGCTGTTAACTAGCTTTCTTATAGGAAGAGGAACTAATTCCAGCTTTCACTTATTTTTACCTTATCCTACCATCTACTGACTGGCCTATAAACTAGGTATGAGAGCAAACGGTAAACTGGATGCAATATGAGAGAGAGAAAAAGAAGATATGAGGGTGGTGCCCATACTAGAATTAAGGTTTTGTTACATAAAACACAATACAAAAGAATTCATTAAAAATCTGTCAGTACAAATACACACCTTATTTTTGGCACTGGTCTGTGAAACTAGCTGTGCATGGTACAGCATACCAAATTTGGGAGTGGCATGCCGTGTTTTCAATGCCCGGAAGAGAGCTTTCTCAGCACCTAGGATCTGAATGGTTGACGCAGGATGTTTTGCTAAGTTGATTAAAGAACCCGCGTGAGCAATGAGACGAGCTCCAATTAGCTCCCCAACCAATATAGTCAAGTTAGGGGCAATAGCTGCCATACGATTCGTCAGATACTCATTCAACTGTGCGCGATAATCCATTAGCTCTATGATCTGGAAAAAATGTGAAAGAAAAAATAACCTTCAAATAATCTTTGTCCTTACAAGAACTGCAGACACCTGTAAAACAAACAACTGTTGCAAAATCAGAGACTTTCGCAGAACACAACATAAAAGCAGTCTTCAAGAACTATTCACAAAAGTGAGTGATGCATGAAAGACAATATATTTTACAATGGCAAGCTTCATAGCCAAAGTACAGAAATTCTTTACCTGATCACATAAATGATGTATATTAAGAATATCTTCATCTGCAATTTCTGACCCCATAGATATTTCTGCTGCCTCTTTCACTTTCTCTTCGACATCCTCAGGTAAAATTTCACTGAAGTCTGTATTTACAGCCTTCTCTCGAGTACCTTCAAGAAAAAAGTTGAAACTTGAAAAACTAGCTTTTATGGCAGTAAATTTTTTGTCAATATTTATTTATTTTTCTAAGAAAACATTTGGTAGCAGAAGGCAGTTGAAGCTTCTGAGGTTTTAATAATACTTACAATTTTTCAACTGAAAAAGAACTTGTTTCCAAACCTGTGCATATTAACCATTAATAAATCAGTACATGGGAATAATTAAATTTGTTTACTTGTTTATTAAGTTAACATTAATAAGCCACTAAAGCTCACAAATAAGAAGGGCTAATGAAATTCACACTGTGCCTACTGGCACATATATCACAAATATATAATAATCAAGGATAGGCAAAACTATCAAAGAATGTTGTTACAAAAGTAAACATACTCTAATAGCCACAAATAAACAAACTTGCACCTCAAACAATGATGATATGGGAATTATTATAATTTACACACACTTCTTATTAAATTACACTTTGTACAGAAAACAGTATTAATTTTACAAAATTTTGAAACTGGTCAACAGTAGTATTTAAACAAAATAAATAAAGTTGCAAGTCTACAACATCTTTTGGCAATGTATTCAAAATTTAATAATAATCCAGTATTAAATTTTCAATCAAACCTATACAGGATTTGAATGTATGATTTTAGGGCCCCGTAACCAATACTATACTATAAAGTAAATAAACATGATATTTTAATGATAAAATAAAGTTTGTTCATACTTACCTGGCAGATATATATATAGCTGTATTCTCCGAAGGTCCGACAGAATTTCAAATTTCAAGGCACACGCAGTGGCCGGTCAGGTGGTTAGTACCCATTCCCCCGCTGGGAGGCGGTATCAGAACCATTCCCATTTTCTATTCAGATTTTCTAACGCCACTGTCTCCTGAGGGGAGGAGGGAGGGCAATATAAATAGATATATCTGCCAGGTAAGTATGAACAAACTTTATTTTATCATTAAAATATCATTTTGTTCATGAGACTTACCTGCCAGATATATATATAGCTGAATACCACCTTTGGAGGGGGTAGAGACAGCCAAGAATTAGGGAAAAAAACCAATTATTGGTAAAATTATTTTGGTTCCTTATCTGATAGCGTAGCTGACTGAGTGGTTACTGTCACTCTAGTCTGCTTCTTTTTACTAGAGACCCCAGCGAGGTAGTGACCCATATAGCTGGCGACTTCTAGATGATCTGTCAACGGGCGTGACCACAATGTGACTAGATCATAGCCCATACAAAGAGGACAAAAGAGCATTACTAACCACCTAACCAACACCTAAAGCGTTAGTTTGCAAAGGATTGGGAAGACTGCCTCCAGTAGTGACCCAACAACCACAAAAACACAATTAAAAAGGGGATAGGATCAGAGTTACCCCTGTCCCCAAGGTTGCTGAAGCAGCAATGTATGGTCCCAGCGAAAAGCAATTTCGTATGCTACCTAAACATCTTGCCAAGAGTGTGAGGCAAACACCAATTGACTTCGCCAAAATGTGGCACTAAAAATGTCACTGAGTACCATATTTTTCTTGAACGCCATGGAGGTAGCAACTGCCCTCACCTCGTGAGCTGTTAACTCTCAACAACTTGAAGTTGGAGTCACAACTAGAGTGTGCGTCCTTAATAGCGTCCCCTAATGAAGAATGCCAGCATTCTTCGACATAGGTTTAACTGGTTGCCTCACAGAACACCATAAAACATCCAATGGACCACGAGTGTCCTGTGTTCTTTTAAGGTAGTACTTGAGAGCTCTAACTGGACATAGAACTCCCTCAGGTTCCTGTCCAATAAGGTCTGCTAAACCTTTAATTTCAAAGTGTCTAGGCCAAGGGTTAGAAGACCTATCATTCTTAGCCAAGAACTTAGGGCTTAAGAATAGACAGCATTGTGTTCCTTGAAGCCCACATGATGGCCTCGAACTTCTCTCACTCTCTTCGCGCGAGGAATGCCGTTTGAGTAACATCCTTAAGAGATGCAGAGTGAGAGGCTCAAAAGGACTAAACATCAAAAACTTGAGCATTACGCCCAAGTTCCAAGCAGGGGAAATCAGCTGAGGAACCTTGGACGTCTTGAAAGAGCTCGTAAGATCGTGGAGGTCCTTATTGTCAGACAAAGCTAATCCTCTGTGTCTGAATACAATCGAAAGCATGCTCCGATAACACTTGATAGTCGGAACTGCTATATCGAGTTTTTCTCTTAAGTAAAGGAGAAAATCCGCAACCTGGCTCACAGTGATAGAGGAAGAGGAAAAGCCCTTCTTTCTACACCAACCTTTGAAGGTTGCTCACTTCGCTAGATATATCCTTTAGATGAAGAACTTCTGGCTCTAGCGATGGCCCGTGCCACCTGGCCAGAAAAACCCTTCGCTCTGACCAAGTTTGATAGTCTGAAAGCAGTCAGGTTCAGAGCGGGAGATTCAAAGATATCTCGTGAAGTGGGGTTTGTATGAGCAGGTCTGCTCTCATAGGAAGGGTCCTCGGAACGTCTACCAACCAGAAGAGAAACTCCGAGAACCAGTGGTTCAAGGCCAAAACGTGGGGATGAGAGTCATCCTCGTCCCTTGTGAGGCCGCGAACTTGCGTATGACTTCTCCCAGAATTTAGAACGGGGAAAAAGGCGTAAACATCTATTCCCGCCCAATCCCAGGAAGAGCAACTATCGCAACTGCCCCAGGGTCGGTAGTACAGATGAGCTTTATAGAGGAGCCTCGCTGTTCTTGAGGTCGTGAAAATATCCACAAGATGGCGACCCCAAAATTTCAAAAATCTTGGCAAACCTCCTGATGAAGGGTCCATTCCTTCGGCAGGAGTTGATGGCACGCCAACAGAGCAGGTCTGCTCGAACATTTTCGACCCCTGCAACAAAACTTGTGAGAATCGAAATGTTGCGAGCATAGGCTCAAAGAATAATCTCTCTTGCAAGGCTGAACAGGAACAAGTAGTATTGTCCGAAGTTTGCTAGAACTACACGATTGCAAACTTGACCTTCAAGAATTGGCGAGCTAAAAGATAGCCGCCAAATCTTTGAAGTCGATGTGCCAGGACACCTGTTCTCTCTCCAGGTTCCTAACACTTCCTCTCCCTCTAGTGTTGCCCCAACCTGTTGACGACGTCCGGAAAAACAACACTAGGTTGGGGTTCAGAAGCTTGAGGGAGATCCTTTCTGCAATTCCGTTGGATCGAGCCACCACCACAGATCCTCTTTATATAAGGAAGAATTCTCAATTCCTCTTTCAAGTCTTCCTTGCTTTGTCAGTTCTCCAACAAAAAGAACTGAAGAAGCCTGAGATGCAGACTCCCCAGAAAACAAACTTCTCCAGCGAGGAAATGGTCCCCAGCAGACTCATTCCTTCCTTCACCTAGCATGTTTCCTTTTCCAAGAAGGCCGAAACTTTTTCGTACATAGAAGTTGCCGTTCTTGCGACGGAGACGCTATAAAAGCCGCTGAATAGATCTGAATTCCCAGACACAATGGACAGTGAGGGGATCAGCTGCGACTTCTCCACAGACCAGAAGTCCCAGGGACTTCACGAGTTGCAGAGTCAACTGAAGGTCCTCCAGATACCACTCGCCGACGACGCCGAATCAACCAGTCGTCCAAGTAGAGTGAGATCCTGACGTGCGACAGATGCAACTGCATCGCAACGTTTTTCATGAGACGTGTAAACACCCTCGAGCAAAATGTGACGCCAACAGCATCTGGTGTTCCCAGGCGGTCAACCATCCAAGTACTGACCAGACCCAACGTTGTTTAACTTTGCTGATCGGACGAGAAGCGGTGTTTTCAACGTGGTATGGCCGTTGTGCAGAGTCCAAAGCAGAGAGCCCTGAACTGGCATGCGTCTAGTCCCCAAGACAACCTGAGATACTTCACCGAACGTGGATGAATTGGGGCGTGAAGATAAGTATCTTGGAGATCCAAAGATACCATCCAATCCCGGGATGAAGGGCTCCTAGTATTGGCTGCGAGGTCTCCATCTTGAACTTTTCCTTCCGGACCAAGTTGTTCGACCTGTTGACGCCCAAGACGGGTCTCCAGCCTACTGAAAGTTTTGGGACTAGAAACAATCTGTAGTAAAATCCCGGGAACACCGGTCAAGATCTGTTCCACTGCTCTCCGCTCGAACATCTGTTCGAGCAGGTCAAACAATTTCTGTTTGACAGGAAGGCAGTTGGGAAACAAAAACAAAGAGGAGACAGGAAGGAATCAAGTAACCTCTCTCTAACAGTAGGAGGGACCAAACGTCTGCCCTCACTCTTTCCAGGCTTGTGCAAAATGAAGCCTGGTTGCAAAGGGAGTCTGGAGATGAAGGAGTCACTTGCTACCTCTCTTGGAAGTGACATTCCTTCGGAAAAAACTCTCTCGTGGTGCGGGTCTCGTGTTGCTTCCCATGGAAGCCCCTTTGTTATGCAAACATTTAGCTTTCGTTTACTTTTTGTATCTGAGATCGGTGCAAGCGTTATGAAGGAGATGCAGTTTGAATGTCGATAACTTTAGTTTTGAGAAAAACGATATTTTTTGCTTCTCTGTGTATTTATTTGCTTGCCGTTACACAGTTTGATGTTTTTATGACATAATGAAAAGCCAAAAAATAGACCTGCAAAGTAATATAACTTCGCTAAATGAAGCGAGTGTCAAAACACGGCTGAGGTTGGCCAGCGCGACGTTTTACTTAGTCAAGCTCTGAGCTGCTACTGACTGACTGCCACTGACTGCCCTGCGGCATTCCTGTCTTTCGCTGATGCGTACTATGTCCACAGGGTTGCCATAGATCGCATTAGATATTATTTCATAGCTAAAAGGAAATTACCACCGATATACTGACAATATCATTACATTATATGAAAAATGTAATTTGACTATGATAGGTTACTGTTTTGTTTATAACTTCTAACTGTGGCGAACTTTTAAATAAAACTTTCTGAGAAGATAGTCAGGATATGTATGATGCCATATATAAAATATCCCAGAAAATTTTATTTCCGATTTTTCGTCAAACGCTCCCTTAAGACAAAGACAACTGCGAAGGTGGAGAGAGAGGAGCCGACGGTTGAAAAGTCTCAGGAAACAGATCCTTAAGAAAAAGCCAGAGTCTGATAATCAGAGGAAGAAGAAGACGAAAGAAGTTTCTCTTCATACAAAGGCTGTGACGAAGAGGATGTTCTTCCGCAGCTGGTGGGTCTTGAGTGAGAAGTGAAAGTAGTTCCGATTGCCCGATACGGCGGGAACTACCGCGAACGAAGAAGTCGTCAACTAGAGCACGTATAGTAAACATAAAAAATGTGGAACGCTTCACGATTAGCGTGTCATCCTTGGCGCTAAGAGCCATGCTAATCTTTCTGTATCGTTCAATTAGTATATGTACTGCCGAAGCAAGTACTGGCTAAATTAAGAAGGACATCAGATGTTGAAGCGGGTAGTTGTGCGACATGATGAACAACTGGAGCGGTGTCTACACAAGACTTGAAGCTATACGGCGCGCGAAAGGGGCGTCATGGCGTGACGCCGAGAGGCTCCGTGGCAAGTACTAGAAGAGAGTCACAGCGTGGCGCGCGCGAAGCGTCATGGCTGAAAAGCGCCCGGCTCAAGGTGAGGAGCGCGTGAGCGTGAAGCGCCACGAAAGAGCAAGACGCGCTCCTGGCGCGAGACAAGAGAAAAGGCCAACACCTCAACTCGGGAAGACGAATAGGAAGCCACTAAACACTCTCTCTAGACGACAGATGCTCTGTATCGTTCCCGAGCGGGAGACTAAGGTGAAAGTCTGTACCTCTTAACAGGCAGATACGAATCTTGAAAGGTTCATGAGAGCATCCAGCTGTTGTTGCAAACCCAACAAAATCTTACAGCGTTGGAGAAGCCACTCTCGGGGAGAAGGGCTGAACCTGAGAGAAGGAAAGGGGGCGAGAGACGTATACTTCCTTCCACAGGGAAGAAGCTCTAGCCCTTGCCTTAGCGCGACAGGGGGTCGAGTAGAGTGATCATTCGAAAAACACTTTATTCTCTTCTGCAGAGGAATATCCACGCAACTTTTCGGGAAGAGTACAAACGTCTCAGAGGAAGAGGCGTGGCGTCCTCTCCTCTAAGCTTCTCTTAAGAGGGCGAGAGTCCAACCGAGAGCTCCAACCCCGAGGCGGGGAGGACGTGTCGGAGGGCGAAGCAATCCTTCAGGATGCGTGCCTGAGCACGATCCCTGGCAGCCTGGGTGGCGTCATCAGGACCTGCGAAGGGACGCCAGATCGGTGGGAAGCCCCCGTAACCCTCATCGGGCCGACATGCCCCCTCCTGGTCCTGGGAGTTCGACAGAGGTCCAGGCCTAGAGGCATTATAGGGGCGATCTGACGCCCCCTCCACAACACTAGGGCACTAGCACTAACACTATGCGTTTGAATTGCATTCACTTTAGTTTCAAGAGCACGCATTGACTCCACACGAGAGCCAGGGAATTACCTTCTGCAGCAACAAACTACAGGGTTAGTAATAAATTTATTACAGGGTTACTAGTCGGAGAAAACCGTTACTGTCCAACTAAGGATGCACTCTAGGAGGAAGATTTCCTCAGCCTATCACGCTCCAATTTAAGCATATAGGCTTCATATTTCTTCCACTCACCCTCAGACAATCCCACACATTCATTACCGATTATCATAGAGCATTGAACACCCTTACATATATACATAAAGAGTGAGGAACTATCAAAGTCTTGATAGCCTCACCTTACATTCACCAAGCTACAGACTCGATAGCTAGAGGTAAGACATCTTAATTATAAGAAAAGTCAAAAGCAAAATCAAAAACGGTCCACAAAGAGCATATGCCAAGTCACAGATCCAGTCGAATACCAAAAACAACCAAAATACAAAGTGACAACAAATTTCGAAATCCAAAGCGGAGGAACTGACAACATGTGTTGACAGTCCGCGACAGAGAAAATCTGAATAGAAAATGGGAATGGTTCCTGATACCGCCTCCCAGCGGCGGGAATGGGTACTAACCACCTGACCGGCCACTGCGTGTGCCGCGAAATTTGAAATTCTGTCGGACCTTCGGAGAATACAGCTATATATATATCTGGCAGGTAAGTCTCATGAACAAAATTTACTTTATAGTATAGTTTATTTACTATAAAGTAAATAAACATTAACACAGATCCTACAGCAATCTTTTCCACTCACCCATTGCCATGATAGTGCGAATGTAAGCTGTGTTATCTGTGATTATTTTGCCGAGTTCTGGGAAGTGCCAGCCATACCACTCACGTGTCCTCATAACATAATTATTCAACTCCTTATCTATGTCATCTAACAGAGAAATGGCCTGCACAATCATGGTATCCACCTTATCAGGGGAGAATTTCAATTTGTAGCGTGCCAAGCTGAAAAAAATTAAAAGAGCTTTATAACAGGTAAATTTTTTATATACAGTAATCCTACAAGGAAAGCAAGATCGCTGTAAGTACAGTACTCAGTATATTAGCAATTTTAATATTTGAGGCTAACTACACGTACTGAAGCATTATCACATAAATTATATTTCAGGTGAAATGTAAACTTACTTGTGACCCAAACCAAGAGACATGGCAGTCAATTCCTTTTCCTGTAAACCAGGAATAAGACCTTCAACCTGTGACTTGATACATCGCATCAGCTCCCCCACTGCAGTATTGCTAACACACTGGATCCCAAGTTTATCCTATAACAACAAGAAAGCAGATTCAACAATTTGACCAAACTGAGTTTGGCATGATTCTTATTTCTTAAATGGAATATGAAGCTTTGTTTCATTAGGTAAAATATGATCCCAAAACTTAACTTTATTATTTTCATCCCCATGAATGGTTTCACATTAAGTTTCCCCTTTCCATGGTCATAAATGTGTGGTACTAAGTTATCCCTAAACTATTCTGTCTTTTGCAATTCATAATACTATACTATAATACCACTTTTTCTGGTCCAATTCTATAAATTTTTTGTTTTGGCAAGGTCATCAACAACCAGTTACCCTGCTGCTTTGGCAAATTCCTCAATATTCCTAATGGCCTACACCTTTTACATTTTTTTATTTTCCCCAAGACTCTCCTAACCTCTTCATACATCACATTCTTAATTGGTCTCTATTATCCATTTTCAGTCTTTGGATGATTTAAAGAAGTCTTGGTTTTATTTTTTCAACCTAAGGTTTTGTTTTTCTAATAATATAAGTAATTCTGATTCAAACCAACGTCAGAAGATAGCTTGTTAGGCCATCTTCCACAAGGTATCTTTCAACACTGATTTAAAAGCCAGTGACCAAAGAACTAATACTGTATTTGTTTTAGTACAGAGATTTACAGTCCTCAATATTTTCCTTTCCATTCACACAATATCAAACTCCACAAGCAAAAAGTTTACTTTATCTTTCAGGGCAGAATGTAGGCAACAATAAACATTTTCTATGATGTTCCTTCAGGCTTGGCACACTGTTTCCTGCCTATAATTTTTTATCCAGTCTGTTTTGGTCACCTGTATTGCTACAATGTTTGCCCACAATTTAGTAGATAAATGTGACAGTGTGGTCTGGTTAAACTGCTTTACTTTACTGCTGTATTTTATTAAAATATGATGTAATACTCCTTTAAAGCACTATGCAAACTGATTTCATGTTTGTGACTCAAAAAGCTGTTCATGTAAATAATGATTTATATGTCAACTCTTTATAATCAATCATGTACTTTTTTTTTTCTTCTGTCACATTTTATGATATTCAACAGAATTCTGCTTTAATGCTAAAGCTTGGCTTTGTTTTGAGCCCATGTTTTCAAAACATTTCTAGTTATTGAACTCTGACCCATTGTCTACAAATTAATTGTTAAAAAGCACCACAAAAATAAAATAACGATATTAAGCACAAAAACAAAATAACAATCATAAAACAGTTAAAACTGATGGGACAATCAAATAAAAAATTTCCATGCAATCTTCTTAATCAAGGTTACAGCAAACTTAAACCTAATACAACTCACCCTGATGGTACTTCCAAGTTTAGCATCCCACACAGCAAGCTTCTCATGAGCTTCCTCTGCAAAGACTTTTTTCAGCAGCTTCTTCAGGGGTTTGGATAATTTACCTTCATTCAGTGTTACAGTGCCTTGCAATGCATCAGCAGAGTCCGCAAATTTCAAAAAATTCTTCAGCTGCACACTGTAAACGATAAAACAACAAAATGCTTATGAAGCGTTTCCTACAACATTAATTCTAGTACAATACACAGTATTTTATAAAATTTGGTGCTGAAAGCCCCTGTCTTAAATGTTCATTTCTTATGATGTATATATAAAAAAGCAAATACATATCTCGGGCATAGGGGCAACACAAAACTACATAGTACTTGATAGTTGAAAAATTGATGTACTTATCAACAAATTCACTGACTGAAAAAAGGCTTACTACAAAATGAAAAAAATCTGTTACAAACTTGTACAATACCATGTCTGTTGTACAGTACACTTTTGGAAGTTAGGCTATGTTTAATACACAAAAACACTGCAACTGTCATCATACAAAATAATTACTGTACCAAATCAAATGATAAAAAAGACAACTGCATGGTCACTAAAGAAAAAGGAGCCCAGCAATTTTTAAATATAAAGTTTCTCTGGTGAAAAATCATCACAGAAAACACCATTAGGAGATACCATCTACAGAATATAGTGCAATAACCATTAAATATGGTACAGTTCTACATGCTCTGAAACATCCCATGACCAAATTCATTGACTGATGTATATTACTTTTTACCCATTCCCTTTTGTCTTTTACAATCTTAACACCTATATCTACTTTTGCGTAAAAATGTTAATATTCTAAAAAAAAAAATTACAAATACTGTAGTAACAAAATGTTTTGTCTAAAATTACACTGGATACTCCAATTTCTAAAATTCCCAAATGAAGATGATGAGGACTTGTCTGTAATTTTCTGCCATCAAAAACTGAAATAAGTAATATCTTAAAATACATAAAGTTGTCTTCAAATATTTCTAATTACATAATGTTTCACAATTCATACCATGACTCCCTCCTCTAACATTTGTAACCATCAGAAGTATAAAGTTATATAAAGCAATCATGATACATCCATACTGTACCACTATCATAAAAGAAAAAAGTACCTGAAAAAAATATAATACTTACACTTTGCTGGCTTTCTCTGAGCTTTCGAAGTCTTCAAAAAGGTTGTCGACCTTTTGGAGCTTCTGTTCATCAAGAAGCTGTAAAGTAAAATTAAAGTACAGTACAGTACATTATAAATTACTGAATAAAAAATTCTTTAAATATTTTTGTGGTAAATGTATTTAACTTTAGAAATAAGTAATCTATCAGCAATTTTTGGTACATTAACTGTAGCCTAATGTATTTTCACAACTGTGGTACATTAACTGTAGCCTAATGTATTTTCACAACTGTAATGTGGGTAGATTACAGTTTTAGTATGCTGGGCCATTAACTCATTCTGCGGTGCCGAGATCCCTCCGCTAAGGTAAGTAGTTCCACCCAAACAGCTGGCGACCAACGACCTAAATGCCCCGCGACCTTCCTCAGTCTCTCCCGGGTTCAAGAGTTGCTAACATGGCTACTTCGTGTCTTCCAGTGTCGTATCCGACCATACGTGCAAAATTTGGGGCTAAGAATCTAGTGACCCTTATGGATTTAGGCGTTTTTTTGTCACGAAGAGCGTTCATTGCTGGTTTACCTAATGAAAAGTGGCCTACTTAACGATTTCAGCGGGACTTGTGGCAAGTGTTAGTGTAGCAGCGTCGTCCCTTGCCCCTTTAAAGCTTTCCTCGAATTAATTGCGCGTGCATATCCCTTAAATAAAGCACTTTTCAACACCCGCTAAAATGCGGTCTAATGTCGCCGATTCGACTTGAATAAGTGCGTGCTGTTTAAAAGTTATATATTTACTATTTTCACGGCCCTTCTGGGGTCGAAGCCCCCGGCCAGGTAAGGGCATATGCGTCCTATGTTGGGTTAGGTCGGTACACTGAGAAATTCTGGTGGCGACCTAGGTCGCTGGGGTCCAGGGGGCGAAGCTTTCGGCCAGGTAAAGGGCACGCCGCCCTAGGTTCGGTTAGGTCGGGTTTCGTCCCGTTATCGCCATCTTTTTGTATCCGTCCGCCGATTCTCTAGCCGGTACCCACTGCCACCTGGTGGTGGGTCTCGGCCAGATATCGGCAGACGAAACCCACAGCATACGAAACTGTAACCGCTCCTGTAATGTTATATGTATAGCATAAAAATAACCTTGCCTTACTGATGAAACCATCATTTACACGTGCTGTAGTTAACTGAGTAGTGGTAACAGTCAACCAAAGGCAAATGAGGCTATCCATACAATAAGAAAAGGCTCTTCAATGCTGACACCCTGAAACTCATGCCACCTTCAGGGGGAAGAATGGAATCAACTATTTTTTCCACAAAATCTAACTCTTCTAAATACCCAGCTGACATGAAGGCAGTACTGCTCTCCCATAATTCTTAAGGTCATGTGCCCAGTTGACCTAGGTCATGCCCTGCACCTGATTTTTTAAATCCAAACAATATGAATGAATAAAAACTATGATTCATATACTAGTGCCTTGATACGGATGCAGCTGTTCTTTTCCGTTCCATCTTCCAAAGTGGAAGCCCCTAACATGAATGTTTGTTTACCGTTACAACTTGTGACGAATTTGACACAATGGAAGCTGTTAATTGATCAGAAACAGTATATGAAAGGTGTTTCATGTAAAATTCTGCCATTTCTTGAAGTAATCAAACACATTCATCAGCTCTAGAGTCATCAAAAACTGTCTCACAAACACATCTTACCGTCCTAACCAAATACAATATGACCCAGTTCTAGCACTTACATAATCAAACCCCAAATACTTGAAGAAAGCTAAAAAAAAATATTTTGAATACGGTAACCAGTTACATTCTTTTTTTCGATAAATTAGTATGACGAAACTCAAGGAGCTGAACCTACTAGGCCTACCACAAAAGGGTTGCCTTAGCTAGTCCATGTGCTTGATGTTAAGTGTTACAGGTGAGTGGGGGCTTTAGTTTGTCAGGGCTTGGTGCCGGGGTGAGTTTAGAACGACAGGACTGGTTCCACAGACGAAAACAAACCAAACTTTCCAAGAATGCCATGTCCTGACCTAACCAGACCTTACCTTCCTAACCTCACTTAAGGCACCTTCCCCTGATCTGGCCAAGGGGGGCTTTGCCCCCCCCACCAAAGTAACACTAAACATCGGAGACAATGGGCTTTGCCAAGCTTCCATTCATAGGCAGTCGCGTCGTTCTGCAAAATGACCATTTCACCAAATTTCTAATGAAACATTATCAGAATCCCAATGTCAAGTTTACCCTAGCGATAACAGTAGCCTTGACCAGTATCCTACCATAAACTCATTATAATGGCTAATCCTGCAAGACTAGGCGATCCATTAGCATATCCTTCAGGAGCTTAAAGTCTATTTTGCTTATAGTAATAGAAGTCTCGGGACAGATAGCTGTCGATTTACATGTCTAGCCTCCATCAAAGGCAGCCAAACATGAGGTGGCACTGGCAAGCCACATGACGCTACTTAGTGCAGCGAAACTCAAAAACTCTAATACGGCATAACTGATATGTGTCCGTTACGCCCCTTTATATTCACCTTAAATACGGCATATCCCGCCGAAGTCTCAAATAGTACCAACATTTTGCCGACACTTTCACATGAATATCAGTACCGCAGTATACCGCATGGGAGAACGTCCGCAAGGGACCGCGTAGAAGTTAAAGGTTTGCCGTTATGGAAAGTAATAGCTCTCAAAGTTCATGCCTTCAGTATTGCTAATTGCAGTTTAATAAACTTGTTATGCTGTATATCTTACTCATTTTTAATGTTCAAGTAATTTGTAAGTCATTCGAATAAAATTTTACCGTTCTACTTCTACTTTCCAAGTAATTTGTATGCTATCCGGCAGTCGCCTTTTAATCATTGGATTGTTATATAAAACCATAATTAATTCATTTCTAAACATATTTTTTTTATATTACTAATTACCATTTTTTAAGTTTCTGTGGGCTCTGCTTATTCGAAGTTAGTCAAATATTGGTAAAACATTACATACATTAAAGTTTATTATTCAACCAGGTAGACTATTGTAAGGTAAACACTTCCTCTTCTTTTCGTGGCCTTAAATATTGCGCCCGACATAATTGCTTAAAAATTAAAAATAAATATGTAGTAGTTGCCTATGTAACAGGCTCTGTCGTCCTGTTTTAAAGTTATCGTTTGTCAGTGGTATTTAAACCTCGGTTATGTCAGCTGTGTATAGCATAACTTTAAGATAAAATTAAATAAACTTCTTAGAAGAATTTTATAAATAATCTTCTTAGAAGAATTTTATAAATAATAAAATAGAAGAAATTAAAATCAAATCATACCCGAGGAAAATGTCCCCGTATAGAATACGAAAAATCACATAAGCACATCCAGACAAGAATCACTGAGAAAAAGTAAATGAAGGGAATAACGAAAAACTGGGATAGGGATAAACAGTCATTTAGCGTAATGACAATCCTCCAAAGAATATTACAGTATATATATATATATATATATATATATATATATATATATATATATATATATATATATATCCAATCCAGTAGTATTAAGATCTGACAAACTAAATCTTTCATCCTTTACAAGGTGAGGGAGAATTGCTCTATTGTTGCAACAGGAATCTTATTCCTCTTATTCCGGTAATGAAGATACAGCCACCAAGGTATGTGGAAAAGAGGCAAAAGACATGAGCCATTCTCTAAATAAGAGAAAAATAAGAGACCTACAACAAGCTTTTACAGAAATCAACATGAAACGGTATCATCGTCACCACAGCCTCCAATGGCGCGTGACTCATCAAGTTGTCACAAATCTCCAGCCTCCCTTCCATAGAGCTTCAGTAACATGGATTGGCGATCTCCCTGCCGAGTGTGTGACCTCGGGCAGTCACACTGAAAGGTCACGGTCCAGCTCATAGTACTATACTTTATTATTATTATATATTATTTTTGTTTTTTACTCTTATCTCATTAATATTACTATTAATATTATTTTTACTATTATTATTATTATTATTATTATTATTATTATTATTATTATTATTATTACTTGACCCAATTTCACAGAGAAAGATTATCTTACAAAAACAGGTTGGGCTAAGCACTCCAACCATTGTGATCAAGGCCTAAGCATCTGCTCTTGGATCTAAGCAATGTCTAGCATAAATGGTTCCTGTAAATTACAGGACTTTCTTTGCATACAGTCACTAATCACTAACTAAACAGTAATGTACAATCACTAAACACTAATACTCACTATACACTTACACTCACACTCACTAAACACACACACTTACTATACACTCACTAAACAATCACACTTACTATTCAATCACACTCAGTAACACTAAACATTCACTGGATACTCAAAACACACTAGGCACTCAATATACACTAAGCGCTCACTAAACACTCATAAAACACTAAACACTCAGTAAACATTCACAAAACACTTAATCCTAAACATTCATTAAACACTCACTAAACATTCAATAAAGACTTACTATACACTAAACATTCACTAAGCACTCACCGTACACTAAACATTTACTAAACACCTACTCATTAAACATTCAGGATAAAAAAAAATTCACAATTGCACTAAGCCCATGCTCAATTTGCGCAGTTACCAGACCTTTAAAGATGGCCGCAAGGCTCTGCAGCACTGCCCAGGTGGAAGATCACCGAACTATGTAGTACTAGTACACATTTAGCATCTCCAGATTTATACCCTCTTTACTCCCTTCTCATAGTTTTCATCCAAATAAGCCATCCAACTCTTCTTTGTGCCCACTGGACTCCAGCTGTGACACAATTGCACACTCCTTCTAGAAGTCGTGCGTAGGACATGCCCAAGCCATCTTCATTCCTTCATCATTATCATTATCTCACCAACGTATGGAATTTTCATAAATTGCCCTCATGGTGTCATTTCTCATTCTCCTTTACAATCTGATTCTTAATATTCTTCATGAAGCTTTATTCCCAACTCAATAAAATCTTATAGATGTAGTTTCAAAATAATAATAATAATAATAATAATAATAATAATAATAATAATAATAATAATAAATGTCCATACAGCAATCAGATAGTGCTTGGCTTAGAGAATTCCCAAGACTTTATGTACAATCTTACCTTCGGATGCGATTTCAACATACTTTATTTGCAAATCTTAATTAGCCTGCTCATTTCTTAATTTGAACTTTTTATTTTCATTAAATTCCAACTCAAGGGGACCTGTAGTAGATATCGTTGTTAATCTAAATCTTGGAAAGATTTTACCGGTTAAGCTTTCCCCATCTAATATTTCATTTTGTGGATACTCTGCCCTCATTCATTCTGTTTTCCTTAGATTAATTGGACAACCCAGTGGTTTTGCTGATTAAGGCAAAATCATGTACATATTCTAAATATGTCAAGTTCCTGTCAATACTCCAATCCAAACCTTTTCTTCCATCTTTTTTGAGAGGTAGTAAATAGGGTTAAAGAAATAAAGAAAGCAACATTGAAAAAGCTGAGCACAGGCGACCAGTAAGATGAGCTTGGGGGTGGGAGCAACCTCCCCCACCTTGGGCCTCTTATGGTTTGAGTTGGTAAATGACAGATCTAGGGGAAAAAACTAAAAAAAAAATAGAGAGAGAGCAAGATCATAGGAAAAAGGGGCAAAAGATTAACGGGGTAAACCATCTGTGATTGAAAATCTAAATATTGAATCTGTTGTTTCTTCAGCCACCATTTATATTAAAGATCTTCCAAACCCAACTTCCCTTCCCATTGAATTAATAATGTGGGAAACGAGGTGGGAAAGCAGCTTGACCCATGAAAGACCATCCACTGCCATTGCTGCTTTTAAGGCATGTACACAACTGCCTAATGTTACAAGGCCTGCAGTTGCTAGGATCTATACCTGTGACGACCGTTGTGTGGACCTCTCATTTTCAGCACTAAGGAGAATAAAAACGGACATAAGATCTACAATGAGTGAGGAGGGGTTGGAGATTCATAATGATGTTACGGTAGATTTGGACATAGTGATAGATGATTTTGCTAGGCACAAGAATCGTCGTCGTCTTCTGATTTAAGTGATGTGTCTTCATTGTTGTATTTTCAGTATTTTGCATACTGAAAGTTTAGATTTGCCATTGCCCAGTTACTGTTTATGTTAGTCTCGTCTGTTGCATGATGAGTAAGAGGGCACGATACAGAAAAAAATTATTGTATTTTTTATATTGATTGTTCTCCTCAAAAAATGTGTGGGTATTAGTGCATGTATATTGAGATATGAAAATGACGTGTAATGAGATATTTGTTCTTAGGGAAAAATCGCAAAAGCTATTATTATTATTATTATTATTATTATTATTATTATTATTATTATTATTATTATTATTATTATTATTATTATTATTATTATTCCACCAGATGAAGCACTTTATACTGGTTTTGGATATGTCAAAAATATACATTTCATGTACATCAAAATGACGCTAAAATTGGTAAAATAACAAAAATTCCGTGGGTGGCTCACGGCGCCCCCCAGGACCCCCATGCTGTAGAGTCTTTCATCTTCAACAAAAGTGGCCCCCCTCCCCCCCACATTACTAAATTCCTGGCCACGACCCTGCTCAAGCGACTATAAACATACGGGCTTTGGGAGTTGTTAGTGAAAGAAGGAGAAAAAGGAAAAATAATAAAGCAACGTGTTTTGCTTTGATGCGTTTCTCTACCTGTAGTAGATGTGACGTCATTAGCATCATCAGTTGTCTTACGCTGGTTGCCAAGACGTATCCTGGAGGAGTTCATGCCGTGCGTATAATGTACGAGAGATGAGTCCTAGAAGCAAAAAGGGTTCAAAAGTGAAGAGGAAGGCTAAAGATAGCCCCAAAGGGAAAAAGGTATGTATAAAAAATAACTAAATGTGTATTAGCTAATGATATGAAGTTCAGGATCGCGACTAGATTAGCGAACCTACTAGCAGCAGGGTTCGCTATTCTTTACCAGAGGATTATTGGGCTCGTTATTCTTTACATAGGAGTAATTGGCTTCGCTGTTTTAGACATGAACACTTTGGTACCAGACATTTAACCTCCCACGGGCAAGTACCTACTAGGCGAAATACATTTGACCCCCCAGGGGCTAGTACTAAACACGGAGAAATACATTTGACCCTCCAAGGGCAAGTACTAAACAAGGCGAAATACATTTAACTCTCAGGGACTAGTACAGAACAAGGCGAAATACATTGACTCCCCAGGGGCTAGTACTAAACACGGCGAAACACTGTAGATGAATCACTGTTTCGCCGTATTTAGCACTAGCCCTCATGTGGAATTGGAGTACGGACCGGAAAGGGTTATCCATTCTTTACATGGGGATCATTGGGTTCGCAGTTCTTGACTTGAAGATGTTGGGTTCTCAAATCTTGACTTGATCCGAAGTTCAATAGCCCTTAAACATAGCCTACTGTTGGCTAAACTACGCCGGGCTTTTATTTACCAAGGGTGGAAATAGCCTAATGTTAAAGTTTACATAGTCCAGAGTCTGGAAGAAAGTGATAGCTCAATAACCGGGAGTAGCAACAAAAGCATAGCATTCATCAAGAGTAATAACCCTTCGTATCCTAGTAGACTAAGGTAACTCCTAAGTCTGAAGGCCATATGATGGTTACTGTTTGCTGTTTAGAGTAGTATGCGGAAAAGTAACTTACCCGGTTAATTTACGACAATTTGCCGATCTATGATTTTTTCCACGAAAAGTAACTTTTCTTAATGTCATGTGCTCATTGTTAAGTGTTAGCCTACTTGGGAGCGTCCGGGAGGGTCAAACCCCCCCCTGTAGCCAAGTCAGGTCACAGGGTCCTTAGCTAGCCATTGTCAGGTTAGGAAGAGAAGGCTTGGGTATGCCTGCCCATCTCCCTACTCTGCATTCGCTAGAGGAAATGCATAGGCTAGGCAAAGTCTCAATATGATGAGTTGAAAATACATAGGCCAAAGTGATACATACCGGAAGTGGTAAATTTTTACGTAAATGCCACAACCTCTTTATGAGTGCTGTGTTAAGCACTAGCCCCATGGGAATGTTAAAATGTGACTAAATATCTCTGTATTAGTAACTTTGCGATAGATTTACAGGACAATGGATTTTCTTATTAAGTATAATAAGTTTAGAGAATATTATCTCTTGTAAGGGGTTGGTCTTCTGCTAAAGGGCATTGGTTTTATCATAATTTTGTGTCAACCACTCCACATATCCCTGACTGATACCAAGTTTCAATGACCTTTCCAGTTACTGCATAATAATATACCTAATAAAAGGCTTGGGTTTGTATACCGAGAAAAAAATATCCCCATGGGGTGGGTATTGCTGTCAGTGAACCTGCATTGTAGTTATTTCTTAAGGTTCTTTGTAGTGTCTCTTCAGGCCCTAGCTGCAACCCCTTTCATTCCTTGTACTGTACCTCTGTTCGTATTCTCATTCTGCCATCTTACATTCCACCCTCTCCTAACAATTATTTAACCCCTAATGGACAGGAATCCTCATGTGAGTAATCATATTTTGTGCCATACTGTTTGAATGAATTTAGCGGGAAAGATGTTCATAGCACTTCAACGGGCCATAAATGACTTATGGTAACTATTCAGCTTGGCATAGGAGAAACATCGATCAGTATTCCTTGAGATTTCATATGGGGGATGTACTGCCTCTCTGCAACTCCAGGACATCTATTTATTTTCTCATAAATATACCCAGGGATTGCTGTTGGTTTTAGTTCTTATCTTTTATGGTAGTATGTCAGCTATAATTGTAATTTTGCAAAGAAATATTAGAAAAACATGTATACCTCACAAAAAGTTGCTGCACCTCCCCATCTCAGTATATCTCGTAAATATTTTACAACAAATATACCCAGAATTTATTTCTGATTTTAGTATTTATCTGTTATGATATTGTGCGAGCTGTAATTATAATTTTACAAAATAAAATGAATTATTAGAAAAAGCATGCATAACTTGGTAAAATTAATATATTTTTACAAGTGTCTTGTAAAAGAGGGCCCACACAGGGTTGTAAATAGTCACTGTCAACTTCCTGTGGTAGGTAGGGAAAAATTTTTAGAATTTTTTTTCTTACACCATGTGCATTTGCATATCTTTCCATTGATGTGTTTTTTCATAAATTGGCCAACCTTAAAGTTTGCCTGGTCTGGGGGTATGCTTGATGTATATTGAGCCTGTCCCTTAAGGGTTAATCAGTGCTGGATGACCTCTTAGGTCTCAGCGCTTGACCTTTGGCCTAAGTTTTATATTTCAATTACTGTTCCTTGGGAAAATATAAATTACTTTACAAATTTGCTGTTTTAATACTCTAATCTGCATGCTTCATGGTACAGTACAGTACTATACCAAAATTAGGCTTTATTTTTTAGGGCTGTTTGATGTGCTTGTCTGATGTTCAGCTTTGTTTTTATTTGAAAACAAAAAATTCATATTTCTTTCAGGTATTGCCAGAGGACACCAAAGAAAAAAAACTACCCGATGAGTGTAGCATATGCTTTCTGGCCTACACAGATAATGGCTGTCAGAGGCCACATATTCTACCTTGTTGTCACACATTTTGTACGCTGTGTATTTCAAATAACATAGTGAAGGGACTCATTACTTGTCCGAAATGTCGGGCCAAACATGAGTTTTCCTCAGAAATTGAGTGGACTGTAGCAGAACTAAATCGTGAAATGGAAAGAAAAGGACGTACGTCAAGACTCGGGACACGGTTGCATTTTGCTCACGAAAAGGTTGCAGGAGATCTTGAAGAAAGTGAAAAGAGGCTTGAAAAGTTGATTGAGATGAGTGAAATAATAACCTCAGAGGTACAGAAAGGAAATTTGAATGCAGCTGAAGAAAATCAGTATTTGTATCTGTTAGTGATTGAAGAGAGAGATTTTATTATTGAAGTTGAGCAAAATATGGATCACATAAGAGACAGATTGATGGATGTTCTGACAGGACTAAAGTTAGCTGAAACAGATAGAGAGGTGCAAATTCTAACAATAGAAGCAGCGATTTATAAAAATGGTCTTAAAAGAAATGAAGCTCTCATTAAAGACAGACAACCAAGGCTGGTGGAAATATGTGAAAGAGTCAATTATGTAAGTAACCTAATTAATGTCATGTAAGAGAGATTGCTAATGTTTAACTCATGTGGTATACTTCTCATCATATAGTAGCCATTTTACTCACTTCTATGAATAATTCAAAAATATGCTTTTAATTTGCTTGAAGTAAATTTTGAAAAGACCCATCATTAATGAGTTCATGCCGAATTACAAACCATTGCTCTACAGAAGTCTTGTATCCATACAAGAGACAAATATTTCCCTTGTGAATTGGACCCATGAAGGTTATTCATGAGGAGTAATTGGGAATTCTTATAAATTTTCTGTTGTAAATGCAGAAAATTACCTTACCATTTTCAAAGATGGCAGCAGTATGGGTAAATTTTCAGTTACACCATGTCTGAACTTCCTGCTGATTTTGTTGGTCAATTTTCCTAAAATTTACTGACTAAAAGGGGAAAGGTAAGAAGACGAGTCCTAAAGGAAGTTTGAGCAGAAAAACAGGACAAAGAAAGATGGAGAATACTTGTTGCATATCTAATCTCTTAAAGGGAGTAGTTGATGTTAAATAATATTTATGATAATGTTATTTCATCATTGCCATTACATATTTGGAACAAGACTTTTGTCATGTAAGAGCCATCAGGGTAAATCCTGGTAAGGGCAAAACTTTTTGGAAAGGGGAACAGATTGTTTGTATCCACCAGCGTGAGCATGGCAGAACTATCTAAAAATGCTATTGTTCCTGAGGGAATACAAACCTTCGCTTTCATTAATGGAGTATTCAAGAGCATTTGTGCTTTTGCTATGTGTTGACTAAGAAAACAAAAGCTTGTCTGGTAGGCACAGGCATTGCCCTGACCTCTGCTGGCCTAGCTCAGCCTTTGTGTTTCCATCCACACTCACACAAGGGTGTTAACCTGAATTATGTACTTTTGTTAAGCTTTTTTTCAGTTAGTTGTGATACTGCAAATAGCCTTTTTTCAGTTAGTGGTGATAATGCAAGTAGCCTGGTGTATAATTCCCAAGAGTTTTTAGCAGGGTTGGTGTGAGTGCTGTGTTCGTTGTTCACGTGTGTACCATGTGTTTTCCTCCTTTGTTCTTGTGATGGCTAATGCAGAAGGGAAGCCTCATTTCCATCGTTTTTTGAGAAAAGAGAAGGCTTGTAATCAGTTCGTGTCACCAGTGGCAGTAGATCTACATTCAGTGTGTGTTTCCTGTTGAGGAAGCGAGTGCTCGAGATTCTGAGGGTGCGGAATGTGAAGGGTGACTGAACTCCTTTTATTTTATTCTTATTTCAGTTGCTATATTAGATCCTGAACCCAAGAAGAAGTTAAATGAAATGCTGGTGGCTATTTTGATAAGGTATGCCCCTAGAAAGGTCATCAAATTCAGGACAAATGACCAGCCATGGTTTGATGATACATGTAGACGAGCCTACCATGACAAGTTAAGTATACCTTAGTTTAACCAGACCACTGAGCTGATTAACAGCTCTCCTAGGGCTGGCCCGAAGGAGTAGAATTATTTTACGTGGCTAAGAACCAATTGGTTAGCTAGCAACGGGACCTACAGCTTATTGTGGAATCCGAACCATATTATACCGAGAAATGAATTTCTATCACTAGAAATAAATTCCCCTAATTCTTCATTGGCCAGCTGGAGAATTGAATACGGTTCTAGGAGAGTGCTAGCCGAGTACAATATCAACCCATCCAATGAGGAACTCCTACCATTACAAACAGACCAGAATCAATGCATGGAGACAAAATCGTTCAAAAGAAAATTACACCATTTTTGTTGAGTCTCACCGTGCTGCAGATAGAACTTAAGATACAGCTGAGAGAAATTGCAATTGTAATTCCTTGAAGAGGAAACTTGAAGGAATTACACAGTCTCATCGGTGGTGGACCAAATTAGCATCATCTATCTTTGGGTCAGGCTTGTCTTCCATTCCACCACTGCTAACAAATGATGGTAGATTGGTTACTGGCCGTAGGGAAAAGGCTGAGCTGCTTCATCGAGCTTTTGAAGTGTTCCTCTTCCTGATACTTGTCATTCTGATCCTGTTCTTATAAAATTTGCATTTCGCTTTAGGGATGTTAAGAAAATTCTAGTTAAGAAAATTCTAGATAACACTGATAGCTGGGGTGGAGAAGATCCTGATGGCTTCTTCCCTTTGCATTTTAAAAAAGTTTCTAGGTTGTTATCTCCCAAGATTAGTAGATTCTATAGATTTGTATGTTACCTCAGTATCTTTGCAGATGAGTGCAAGCTCAGTAGTACAGTGCTTGTTCTAAAGAGTGGCATATCTGCAGACTGCAGTAACTACAGGCCAGTCTCTATTCTCTTTATGCTCTCCAAAGTTGCTGAAAAACTTATTTTTAAGGCACTATATAAGTATGTGGAATCTAAAGGATTGTTAGCTGATAGTATGCATGCAGGAAGCAGTTAGGTACCTGTGATGCTCTTTTAGACTTGACTTGCGATATGCAAGGGAACCTTGATAAGGGGTTTGAGTGCAGAGTAATTAAAATAGATTTAGTGCTGCTTTCAATTTAGTAAATCACGAGGCACTTATTTATAAACTTCAGAATCTTGGATTGGGTGGATACGTTTTAGGATTGCTTCAAAATTTCCTTACAGGTAGGCAGCAGCGAGTTGCTGTGGACGCGATTTATAGTGGACCAAGACCTATTGTTTCTGGAGTTTCACAGGGCAGTATTCTTGGTCCACTGTTATTTTTAGTATATAAAAGTGATATGGCTGTTGGCATGGAAAACAAGATTGTTCAGTATGCTGATGATGCAACACTTGTGGGTGTAGTAAAGTCTCTACTTTTGAGAAGTAAAGCTGCCCTGCCCTCAGCCTTAGTTGGGACATGGACCAGATCAGGGAATGGTGTAGTCGGTGGGGTATGAGGATGAACTCTGTTAAAACGGAAACATTATTGATTAGCAGATCTTGTACAGATTTCCCACCCCATCCTCCCCTTCAGGTGGATGGAACTGTGCTGAAAGAGTCTAAAGCTTTAACCATTCCATGTGTAACTTTTGAGAAACTTGTAATGAAAGTTACAGCAAATGTCACATAATAGTTAAATATTGTTCATAAGGCCTCATATATTTATAACAGTGATAAAATCAGTGCAACATATTTTAGGTCATTTGTACTTCCTTTACTAGAATACTGTTCTCTGGTGTGGATGTCTGCTTCTGCCAGTAGCAGTTGACTTGGACCATCGTTGGATGGTCTCTTGTTTGTCACTCTTTCATAAGTTGTATTTTAACAGATATTTCACATTCATAATTGATCCCTGATCCCCTTTATCTGCCGAGAGCAACCAGGTTTACTGAACAGCAGCACCAATATGCAGTAAATGTGCCTCGCTGTCGAACTTCTCAGTTCCAGAGGTCCTTTATCCCTCACACTGTTGGACTGTGGAACAGCCTCCCAGAGGATGTCGTGCAGTTGGAACTTCAGAGGTTCAAATGAAGATGCAATGCGTTACTACCCTAATACTATTCTCCTTACATTTTAATACATTTTTATCTATAATTAATTAATTAATTTTTTTTTAATAAGTGAGATCTCTTTATTCTGTATTAATAATCTATTTTTTTTTTTAATAAGTGAGACCTCGTTATTCTGTATTTCATTTTATTTCCTCTTACTTCTTCCTAATGAACGCCATATTCTTTGGAAGCTTGAATTTCAAGTCAGTGGTCCCTGTAGGTGTGTTCCATATGAATATTGTTGGTTTCATCTTCTAAATGATAATAATTATGTTAAGTCATCTAAAAAGCTTGTACAGGCAGTCCTCAGTTATCGGCGGGGGTTCCACTCACAACGGCTTGACGATAACGGAAAATCAGTGATAATAGCGCCAGTCCCCAGTTATCGGCGCCGATCCTCAGTTATTGGTGCCAATCCCCAGTTATCAGCGCCAGTAACTGGGGATTGGGCCACCGTTAAGTGGGAATCAGTGCCGATAAGCGGGGATCGGCGCCATAAAACTGGATCGTTGATAACCGAGGCTGCCGATAACTGGGAACTGCCTGTAACAACACTCCCCCCTTAGGGGGTCAGTGCCATCAGTGCACCTCACGTGGTACGCTGTAGACATTACTTAAGGGTCTTTGCAGCATCCCTTCAACCCCCAGCTCCAACCTCATTTATTCCTTTTACTGTACCTCCATTCATATCCACTTCCTTCTGACTTTCCACCTTCTCTGATAGTTGATTCAAATTGTAACTGCAAGGTTTTCCTCCTGTTACATCTTTCAAACCTTCTTATTGTCAGTTTCCCTTTCAGCGCTGAATAACCTCATAGGTCCCAGCGCTTGGCCTTTGGCCTAATTCTATATTCTATAATAACACTCCATAGTTGTAGCATCCATCTCAAAGGTTAGGAGTAATTTTTTTGGCAGTTTTTATATCTGGTTTTTAAGAGAAACATGGAAATTTCTTCTGTCAGTTTTAATTCATGGAAGTTCTTGTATACTGTTCTATGCATTTACCTTTTGGGGACCTATTCTTATTTGGCCCTCTTGTTGCTGCAGTCCAGTTTGTTACTCCCTATCTGAGGGAGAGGATGCTGCTCCTGACTGTCACTCCTCTTCCCTCCAGTCCTAGGGACTGCCACATAATAAAGTTGTCATGGTATTTGGTTCTACTCTATAGATAAAATGTGCTTTGGTTTGCTGTAGATTTAATCCTTTGTCAGTACAGATTTGATGACCCCTTGTTAGTCCCTAGGGCCCCAGGACTCCCAGACCCAGCCATTCAGTAATTTGCAGCTGTAAGTCCAAATAGCAGCAAGCCTCCTCCCACTGAAATAGCTGTTTATCTGCCGATAAACAGACTTTGGAATCCAGGTGTGCAGACATCAAACTGGATTCTTCTTTTTTCGAGCATGTCTGGAAAGGGATCTGGCATACCAGAAGGCAGTTGTAAAGTGATTGGTTTCTACTAAAAAAATCACTATTTTAAAAAATTATTTAACATTTAAAAAAAAAATTTTTCAGCTTCTGGAAAAACAGGGCAAACCACCTGCTAAATTTGAAGGCCGGAAGGAAGATGCCAATTAAACAGTCAAGGTAAGAATTGTTAAGACAGTGTGATATGATAGATATTGAGAAATACGATTGCCTTAGTAACCTTAGCCACATGTACTTTATATGATGTAGAAACTTGTCACAGTTTGTATTTAGATTTTTAAACACTTGTACAGTATAACTAAATTGTTTTACAATTTTCCATTTTCAAAATACAATCATTCCAATACTGTAAAGTACTTTATTGCAATACACTCCCTGAACACCTGAATTAGCCTTGGTCACCTGACCAGCCTGAACTACATCCCCATAGCTTTTACCCACTAAGTGGGTAATTAACCGTCAGCGTTACCAACGCTTACAGGAAAATCTGTCAAATGAGTTACCTGAAGTACCGTTGGCAACACTGCTGCCAGTCCCAGCCAAGTGAGGCCGAGATCCTCGATTGCTTTTTGTTCGCCGTGCTGTGTGGGTGTGCCCCACATCAGGCGAACTTTTGGTCATTTAGCCCGACCCCCATTTAAGAATTTGGACATCAGATCACGATTTGGACTGTTTTCAACGCTTTTTCTCCTGGATGGATACTTTATTGATGGGATTTGGAACTTCTCTCCCGTTTTTTACTTTGGGATCGGTACTTTGGATAAGTCAAACAAGAAGACGTCGTCGTCTGCTAGCGCTGGTACTTCAGCTTCGTTTATATCTTCGACGACAGAGCCTTCTGCTGAGATGTTGACGCCATTTCCTACACGTTCTGCAACCGAGGATGAGTACCTCAAACACGCATCGACATTGTTTGTATTTTTGTGTAGGAAGATGCGAGTGTAGTATCAGTCAGATAGGCTAAGTCTTGGTCGGTAGATCAGATGGAAGAATTATTAAAAGTTAGAGGACAAATTATTAGCTGAGTATGTCTAGTCGATTTTTCTAGCGTTATGACTGAATTAGCGGAAACTAGAGATTAGGGATAGTAGTAATAGTGTTGTAGTTACTAATCGTTCTTTTTCAGCCCCCTGCCTGTTCCAGAACCAGCCTAACGGGTGCTGGGGTTATGGAGATTTGCAGGCCAAAGAGACCAAGCAGAATCTGCCGGCCCCGGCGCGGAGCAGGCAGTGTTGGCAGCAGATTTCCCCTTCCTCTAAAAACGTCAGTTCTAGAGTGGATTTAGAATCAGGAATCACTCAGAAGAGTAGGGAATTCTAATTTACGGACTAAAGTATTTAGGAAGAGTAGTTGAACGTGCAGCCTTATTTGGGTTCAGGGTTTGGTTGGGGTCAAGCATATTTAGGTCTCTCATTTAGATCAATCGTCGGTTTATTTCCGCTTCAACCTGTGCTCTGTGCAACAAAGGTTTCCAGATCCGTGAAGGGTCATTCAGATTTGGTTTCTGATGTATCTGGTTCTGAATTTTTGTTTTTCCTTTAATACTCCTTCTTGAAGTAGTTCCTTTTTCCTTCAGGGGTTAAAATTTCTTTTGTCTTGCGATGTTGGTAATTATGGCGATCGAATTTTCCATATTCATGATCATGTCTTAAAGAATTTTCTGAAATTGATAATGTCTATCAAGATTAGCAGGGGCGGGGGGAACAGAACCAGCCTATTTTCCTTGAAATCTATGGCCTCTTCGGACGCTACGGAATTTTCCCGTTTCCCCCCTTTTTCTTCTAAGCCTTTTTCCATTGCCCTTCTCAATCTTCTCTTTCAGGTCCGCTCTTCGGAGGGGCCCTTCAAGTCTTTGTTGCTCATCCGGTTTTCTTGGCTTTTAACAGCAGAGCAAAGATTTTCTTGAATGTTCAACTCTGTATATTAGAGCTTCAGCGGCTCCTCTCTTCTTCGGTTTAGGAAGGGTACTTTTACTGATCCGTCGTCTTTATCACCTTTGCATCTTGTAGTTTCTTAGGCATCCGGTCAGTTGCTTCTCAGGTGTTTGCGGGGTCAGCAACTTATTTCATTCTTTACGGTTTTCTAACCTTTAATGTATCCTATTCTGATTCTTGCGGATGCTTGGGCATCGGCATTCGCCTGCAACCAGCATTCAGTGTATCAGCACCGATAGCTTCTGCAGCCTTTCCATTCTCAAGGATAGCCTGGTAACTTCCTTCTTCTGTTACCTTGGCTTTAATCTGAAGCTTCCCCTTTGATACTCCTTTGAGTTGGGTCTGGTTATGACCTTCTCCATCTGTCCAACGTTGGCATTAGGCGCTCCGGTGGTTACTCCGAGTGTGGATTCTTTCTTCTTCCCTCCTTCGGCTTCTTTCCCATCTTTCCAGCAGGTTCTCTGTCCCTCCGTCTAGGCATCCATGTAGGTTCGGGGTTGATTCCAGGTCTTCAGTTCCGGATTCCCATTCTCATGCGGTTTTGATACACCCAGATTTGAGTGGTTCGGTGTTGTGGCCTCTTCACTCTCAGAAGTGGGCGTGGTCCGCCCAGGTGTGACCGGCCCAGGTGTTGCGTCATCCCTGTTGGGTGGTGCAGGGTTTACATTAACCTACTCTGGTGCCTCCAGTATGTTCGCGATTGATACCGTCGGTGTGTCTCACGTGCAGGTTTATGAAGTGCCGGTTTTTCGAGTTCGGCGTTTGCTAGGGGTCAGCCTGCCTCTTTCCTGTTCCAGCTCGGTTGGATCAGTCCGACAATCCTCCGGCTCGGTCAGACCAGTCCGACAATCTCCGGCTCAGTTGGACCAGTCCGACAAGGATTGTTCATTTGAAGATGATGATCGGGTACCGGATATTAGTTCTCCTTCAGCTATGAGAATGAGTATAAGCGGATGGTAGATTTCATCCTCACTTATCCTCAATCCAAGGTTCCAGAGGAGCCTACACTACCGAATCAAACGATGTTCCAGTCGCTGGTCGCCAGATCCAATAGTTGCTCAATCATTTAAGAATCTGGTCTGCTTTGGCCGTGTCAGGCAGGCAATAAGGGAGGCAGACGAGGTTAGTGGCGTTGATAGGGTCGAGTAAGCAGGATTCAACCTTGCTTCCTATTCAGGAGGGTTTAACAAGATAGTGGATAACACATCTGCTGGTGTCAGGGTTTTTTCTCAAATTATCTGTTGAGGCCCTTCTCTCTCAGGTTCGTTTTGTCAATTGTTGGTCTCAGTTTAATCTAGGAATTTTTGTATCTTGGAGGACACCTTTTGCAGCCATCCGGAGGCCTTGTCTTCTCTGTGGATATGTCGGGTTGGTAGGGTTTCTCAAACAGGATGGATATTCTCCCTCCGGTCCTGGTACTACCGGACACCTCATCCTTCTGTGTCAGTGGGGTTGGCATACCAGGTTAACATTTAGAACTTCGACTGTCACAACGTTCTTTGGCAGAAGAGGAGGTACTTCTTTAAGCTTCCGCCTCACTAGGAAGATGGAAATTCGGAGTGGGTTCTATTGAGGGCGCCTTTGCGCTCTGCAACAGTCTTTTAAGGAGGAGGATATCTCCTCCATGGTCAATTTCGTGTAGCCGTCATCAGCAGTAGTGTCACAGCAAGCTATGATTAGTGTCACTGCTCTGGGTTCAGGGGATGTGGCCAGTATAACGAACTTGTTGCTTCAAACTCATGTCTCCAGTGTCGGCACTTATGCATCGTCGAGGGTATAAAATGTTGAAGTAGAGGTGTTCCTGCCCAGCAGGGAACAGCTGGTACATGCTTGGAGAAGCCTCTTAGGAGAATTAATGTCTCTCTCTCTCTCTCTCTCTCTCTCTCTCTCTCTCTCTCTCTCTCTCTCTCTCTCTCTCTCTCTCTCTCTCTCTCTCTCTCTCACTTAAATTCCAGGGTCTTGTCTCCCCACATGTTTTCTCTTCTGGTATGTCTCAGGAATCACTGGGACTTCCACATCGAGAATGCAGGTATAATCTGGAACAATTCTTGCTTGTCAGATCTTCTGTGATAGTCAGAAGAAGTGCATCTGACATCTGGAAGATCTTTAGTCTCCCCTCTTGGCGTTTTCAGTCCTAGTGCGCAACACAGTAGTGGGTCTGTTTTGCGACATCATAACTGCCTCGTCGTGTTGAGAATTCTGGGAACAAGATTATTAGAATTTAGAGGTGTATGCTTCCGCCTTCTTCGGTCTCATTCATCAGGTAATCAGAATCCAGTGGACTTGCTCGTTGTCTATGAGTTCTAGCTCCTTGCTGGCCCTAACGCCCTTGTTCGGAAATCAGGTCCTTACAGAAGTTCCCGATGTTCTCCTTAGCGGAAGATCTTTTAGACAACTGGGCATTTCCACCATGTATCATCCAAACTCTTGCGTGATGAACCTAGTTCGGCGGGTGACTGCGAGCGCTTAACAGCTAGACAGTCCAGACACTAAAGCTATGTCTAGGCAGTGTTTTTTCAGCTTGAGAAAGTCAATCTTATAGTTACCAGGTCAGCTTGACATGATAGAAGTATTGTCATAAGGAAGGTCATTCCATCTTTAGGCCTGCCATAACCAAATAGCTGGTTTCTCTTGTTTTGGAATGTCAAGATTCTTCCATTTTCGATTATTGCTGGCTACCACTTTAGCACTTAGCAGTTAAACAATTCCCCTAGTTATGATGGGGTTAACTTAGTTTTAGCAGTACAGGTATTCCCCTACTTTATGATGGGGTTAGGTTCCAAACCCATCGTTTGTTAAAAAATTTAAGCTGCAATATGGCCTTGCCTGACTAGGGTAATCAGTACCATCTATACAAATATGGTAGCCTAGCCTACACTACACAGTATACTTTATACATAATATATATGGTATAATAATTACAAGTGTCAGCTAATTCTGCTGGGCTCAATGGAGATTGACATGATAAGTCAGTATAAAGAGAAATTGAACAACAAACAACGCCTAGCCTGCACTTTCAGATATCATTTACTGGTAAATTAGCCTACATGATACTTTATTCTATTTTAAAAACATAACACCGTATTATACAAACATCAAAATAACGAATGTGCATCTTTCCCATGGATCTTTTAAAAGTTATGCCTTACTACACTGTATCCAATCAGTAAATATTCTTACATTGCTTTGCATTATAAATTCCGATCATAGCTGATCAAATGTTTTGGTTTGGGAATCGATCACGATTGGTCTTTATTTTAGGCACGCATTTAACTCATGGGGTTCTGAGGGCATTTCTTGTTTCTAGTTAGGTAAATGAATCTAGATACTTTATTTATAGGGACATATGTATTTTTCTGTAATATCTGAAGTTGTTTTTAAGTCAAAATATAACTTAAATATGTCTCGTTGTGAAATTAATTTAGCTGACGTTTGTTTTGTGTTATAAAAAAGAAAGTCAAGATTCCGTCAGCTATTTTCTCTTGATTTCATCATCATTGTACGAGCTTTTCGTATTTATCTTTTATCGCGTGAAAACAGCAGTAATATGTGATTTTTCATGCTTAGTTTTGGTTTTTGAAATACTTTCCAATTTTTATTTGCTGGGAAGTTTCATCCATGTACTGCCAATGTACGATAATTTATAGTCATTAGCAGCTTGAACATTCTTTTCTAAGTGCTTCAACTACAACTTGCAGCTTAAATTTACTGTAGCAGTATATTTAAGAAAACGATCTTTTCTCCAGAGCGGATAAGGGTAGTGTAAAAACATATCATTGCTTAACGTCATTTTTAACATAACTACCGATAATTGTTTAACTTATGCGATAGTTGAAATACAAGCAAAACAGTTGTTATCCGATTCGGTTATTAGCAAAACAACAGAGTCTCGTTCAGTTGTTTATGGATGAACACATTTGCGGTGACAAGAGCATAAAGGTTACTAACAATACTTTTATCATTCTCTTACTTTTTAACTATAAGATGGAATAAAGAGATGGAGAAAAAGAAATTGGTCTATTGTAAGTTGGTCTCTCTTCTAGTCTGATTCTACGGCAACTGTAGTGTACGCTGTTGCCTGTGCCCATTCGAAATTTAAAAATATTTTCTAAATATTGTCGTACCAGTATTAATTGTTAACTCCATCGTGAAACTTCAATTATCTAAGACGAATCGCCATCACTGCGTGCACTACCTGTATTTACAAACGCACAAAAATTGCAAACGAAGACTGACCTATTTTAACTTCCGACACAACGAGAGCAAGTGAGGTCAGCTGATTGAATTAATGTACCTAATCCAGCCTCGGGCCAAAGTATCATACAATCGTACGCTGCCTGATTATGCGTTGTTGCCTCGCCAGTCGCCCTTGCTTAAAATTTAAAAATACGTATTTTCAAAATATTGTTGTATCGATATTAATTGCTAACCCCCATCGTACAAGCGAATTATCGTAAGTCGAATTATCGTAACTCGAGCACTACCTGTACATTTTTCCATCTTCCTGAAAATTTCTAGTAATAAGATCTTCGATTTATTACATTCCCGTAAATTTAATGTCCGGTCTTGCTGACTCAGGCTCCCTCGTGAGATTTGTCGGAAGTTCTAATGTTAACTGATTAGGTGTTTTCTTTCTTTTGGCTTTAGCTGCAGATAAAGGTGGGGAGCTTCAGGAAGTTTTTCTAGGCTGGTTTCTTAGGCGGAAATATTTTCAAAGTATTGTCATACCAGTATTAATTGCTAACTCCATCAGAAACTCGATTATCCTAAGACGAATCATCGGTACTGCACTACCTGTATTTACAAACGCACAAAAATTGCAAACGAACACTGACCTATTTTAACTTCCGACTAACAAGAGCAAGTGAGGTCAGCAGATTGAATTAATGTACCTAATCCAGCCTCTCGGGCCAAAGTATCGCATAATCGACGCTGCCTGATTGTAATCGTTGTTGCCTGCGCCCAATCGCTTCGCTAAATTTAAAAATCGTATTTTCAAAATATTGTTGTATCGATGTTAATTGCTAACCCCCATCGTACAAGCGAATTATCATAAGTCAAGCACTACCTGTACATTTTTCCATCTTCCTGAAAATTTCTAGTAGTAAGATCTTCGATTTATTACATTCCCGTAAATTTAATGTCCGGTCTTGCTGACTCAGGCTCCCTCGTGAGATTTGTCGGAAGTTCTAATGTTAACTGATTAGGTGTTTTCTTTCTTTCGGCTTTAGCTGCAGATAAAAAGGTGGGCAAGCTTCAGGAAGTTTTCCTAGGCTGGTTTCTTAGGCGGGAAATATTTTCTAAATATTGTCGTACCAGTATTAATTGCTAACTCCATCGTAAACTCGAATTATCCTAAGACGAATCATCGTCACTCGTGCACTACCTGTATTTACAAACGCACAAAAATTGCAAACGAACACTGACCTATTTTAACTTCTGACACAACGAGAGCAAGTGAGGTCAGCTGATTGAATTAATGTACCTAATCCAGCCTCGGGCCAAAGTATCGTTACACCGTGACGCTGCCTGATTGTGCGTTGTTGCCTCGCCAGTCGCCCTTGAAATTTAAAAATACGTATTTTCAAAATATTGTTGTATCAATATTAATTGCTAACCCCATCATGTTTAATTATGTAAGTCGAATTATCGTAACTCGAGCACTACCTGTACATTTTCCATCTTCCTGAAAATTTCTAGTAATAAGATCTTGATTTATTACATTCCCGTAAATTTAATGTCCGGTCTTGCTGACTCAGGCTCCCTCGTGAGATTTGTCTGAAGTTCTAATGTTAACTGATTAGTGTGTTTCTTTCTTTGGCTTTAGCTGCAGATAAAAAGGACAGCCTTCAGGAAGTTTTCCTAGGCTGGTTTCTTGGCGGAAATATTTTCTAAGTATTGTCATACCAGTATTAATTGCTAACTCCATCAGGAACTCGATTATCCTAAGACTCTAATCATCGCCACCGGCACTACCTGTATTTACAAACTTTTAAAAATTGGCAAAACGAACACTGACCTATTTTAACTTCCAACACAACGAGCAAGTGAGGTCAGCTGATTGAATTAATGTTAATCCATGCCAAAGTATAATCAACATTGCACGCTATTGCCCGCGCCAGTCGCCTATAAATTCTAAAAAATATTGTATTTTCAAAATATTGCTGTATCGACATTAATTGCTAAACCCCATCGCATGTTTGTAATTATCGAAGTGAATTATCGTAACTCGAGCACTACCTGTAATTTTTCCATCTCCTGAAAATTTCTAGTAAGATTCGATTCCTCGTAAATTTAATGTCCGGGTCTTGTTGACTCAGGCTCCTCGCGTGAGATTTGTCTGAAGTTCTAATGTTAACTGATTAGGTGTTTTCTTTCTTTCGGCTTTAGCTGCAGATAAAAAGGTGGGCGAGCTTCAGGAAGTTTTCCTAGGCTTCTCCTCTTCCGGAAGTCGTGGAGAAGACAAAGTCGGAGGCTAAACTCTGCTTCGTTCGTTTAAGGTTCTTTATCTGCAAGTGTTTGGTTCTGGCATCAGTGGGGATGTCTTTATGTCAGGTGTGAATATTGATCTATTTATCAAGGTTGAGAAATTCCATCTGCTTCTGTGTACACTTCTTGCCTCACCGCGGAATACTTCCTGTCCATGTCAAGGATGTGATTAGTTACTTTGAGAAAGGGTTCCTGGTTCCTGGTTCATAGCGCTCACCCACAAACACAGTTGCGGGCACACTTCACGATTTCGTGTGGTCTGAGCTTTATGCCCTTGAACACAATTTAATTTGACGGACATTATTGAGCATTTAACAGTTTTCATTACTGCACAGTATTTGGGTATGTCCACTTCATCATCTTTTCTTGGAATGGTTCAGAGTCTTCTACTCTGGGGTATACTTATGTAGTCCGTCTGTGTTTTCTTCCTTTGCTTAAGAGACATTCAATTCTCCCCACTGGCGTATAGCGGCGAATTCTCCTATCTAGGGTTCGTTCAATTAGCTGAGGTGGTATTCTCTTAGTGCAAGACTAGGAAGGTTATTCTCTTAGTCCACGTTTAACGGCAGTAAGTCGATTATCTAGGGTGCATTCATTTAGCTAAGGTAGTATTTATTTAGTACGGTGATCATTAGGTTAACCAGATAGAGGAATTACTTTTAGGCTTTAGAATCTTGCAACAGTGATAGTATAATCACATGAACTTAAGTTTAGCACGCCTTAAGTATCCTCTAGTCTTTGATAGTTTTCCTACGAGAGTCCAAAGAGGTGCTCTTGTAGGCTAGCTCAGGTTGTTTCGGGTCAGCGATGGGATACTTCTTCGCCGTCTGCCTTTGCCGCAACCTGCAGGACCTGGAGGGTCATCGGCCCAGCACACTACCCCATTCCCTCCTATTGGATAGGATCTGAATAAGCCACTTGGGGAGATTCATCATTCTCCTTTACATGAAAGTTATTCTTTAGTCCGTATAGCATGCTAACCTTCTATCGTGGGTGCGTTCATTTAGCTAAGGGGGTGTACTCTTAGTGCGGAGGTTCTTAGAAGCAGCCACTTGGAAGCTGGTGTCGGTTTTCACGACTTTCTACCTCAGACATTCAGTTTCTTTGAAGAAGAAGAGTTTCTTGCTTGGTCTCTTTGTGACGACAAACTCGATCTTATAATTATGTAGTAATGTTAGGGTGGGAGCAAGTCTAGGTAATGAATGTAGTCTGAGGAACTTTAGAATTTTGGATTCTCTGTTTGTCGGGGTTCATAGTGAGAGGATTAAGTTTGACGTTAGTACTGTGAAGTTAGGAAGATCCAGTGGACAGGTTTGGTTTCTTCAACTTCTGCGCAGACATCGGTGGCAACGGGCGATGAAGAACTCTAAGATCCTGCACACCCAACTTCTTCGTACCCTTCCATACATGAGAGTGCTTTGATTAGCCACATGGGAGGTTCATCGTGCCCCTCCATACACAAGAGATGCTTTGATTAGCCCATGGGAGGTTCGTGTTCTCCACTAATCATGGGAGGCTGTGATTAGCCACATGGTAAGTTGTTTTTATTTTGGCTACTCTATCCATGAGGAGGTTTGAATACCACATGAGAGATAGCTCGACTCAGACAGTACCTAGACACGGAGACTGACGTCGGGGTACCTCTCTCTACAAACATTCTCACCTGCCGAATGGGACAAACCGGGTGAGTAAATATATTCATTTTATACAAAGCAGGCGAATAATGAGTTTCCTGCTTTCCCTGTTGGGCAGGTTGGGCTGAATGGGATTGATCCCACTCCTTAAAAATGTTGTTAATCGGGCTAATTCAGGTGTTCAGGAGAGTGAGGCAATATAGAACATAATAAAACTAATAGTTGGCAATACTGAACACCTGAATGATTCCCACCCTCCTCCCCACTTCAATTTGATTAGTGAACAATGCAATTGAGGATCTCGGCCTCACTTGGCCAGCAGTGTTGCCAACAGTACTTCAGGTAACTCAGTTGACAGATTTTCCTGTAAGCGTTGGTAACGCTGATGGTTAATTACCCACTTAGTGGGTAAAAGCTATGGGGATGTAGTTCGGGCTGGTCAGGTGACCAGGGCTAATTCAGGTGTTCAGGTAAGTATTACAATATTAATTTTATTATGAAAACTTCATATTTGGAATGAGCCTTACCTACTGTTAATGATAGCTATATCTTTGTGCTGGCAGGTACGGTCAGAATTCAGAATAAAGAAGAAGATTGCCTGACTGACCTGGATGACTCTAGTTCACTTCTTCTTCAGCAGGTGTGTTTTGAATGCTTTAGTCCTTGTCAGAATTTTTCTTGCCACCATTCTGTGTGGTGCTCTGTACATTTGCTAGTTTGGTTGTTAGCTATTTTTCGTGCTGTTGTGACTGTATGCTTAGGATGTTTTTCACTGGCTGTAGGAGTAAAAACATCAGGTTTTCCAGGACCAGTATATGCGGTAACAGAATGTGTTCAATAGAGTTAAATAGGCACACAGTTTGTGCCATTTGTAGGGATCAGATTTTGATATCAACTGTAGGTGTGAAGAGTGAGGGAGAGGTCAGATGAATTTATGATGAAATTAATTCTCTTAACCCTTAAACGCCTACTGGACGTATCATACGTCGACTAAAATTGTCTGTTGGGTGCCAAGTGGACGTACAGTATGCGTCGAACTACAAAAATTTCAACCTTTGGTCAACTTTGACTGACCAAATGGTGAAAAACGCAATTTAAGCTAAAACTCTTACATTCTAGTAATATTCAATCATGTACCTTCATTTTGCAAACAAATTGGAAGTCTAGCACAATATTTCGATTTATGGTGAATTTTTGAAAAACTTTTTCTTACTCACGCGTGGTAACGGCCGAAAATTTCAGAAATTCTTTCGTCATTTTGTCGTAATTTTTTGCACTGTTCTATATTAGCTGTTACATAAAGTTTTATATATGAAAATGTTTGCAATTTCATGTACAATACAACAGAAAATAACTCATGGTTGTAACTTTATCAGTTTTGAAATATTTTCATATAAATCACGATAACTGCTAAAATTTCCAACCTTCGGGTCAACTTTGACTCGACCGAAATGGTAAAAACCCAATTGTAAGCTAAAAATCTTACATTCTAGTAATATTCAATCATTTACCTTCATTTTGCAACCAATTGAAGTCTCTAGCACAATATTTCGATTTATGGTGAATTTTTTAAAAACTTTTTCCTTACGTCCCCGCCAGAAATTCTTTCACACGCTGTCGTAATGTTTGCGCTTGTTTTATATTAGTCGTTACATAAAGTTTTATATATGAAAATGTGCTTTTAATTTCATGTAGAATACAACAGAAAATAACTCATGGTTGTAGCTTTTATCAGTTTTGAAATATTTTCATATAAATCACGATAACTGCCAAAATTTCAAGCTTTCGTCAACTTTGACTCGACCGAAATGGTCAAAAAAAACGCAATTATAAGCTAAAAACTCTTACATTCTAGTAATATTCAATCATGTACCTTCATTTTGCAACAACTGGAAGTCTCTAGCACAATATTTCGATTTATGGTGAATTTCTGAAAAAAATTTTTCCTTACGTCTGCCGGTAACTCGTCGAACACTCAGAAATTTTTTCTCCGTTGTCGTAATATTTGCACCATTTTATATTAGTCGTTACATAATGTTTTATATATGAAAATGCGCAATTTCATACAATACAACAGAAAATAACTCATGGTTGTAGCTTTATCAGTTTTGAAATATCTTCTATATAAATCACGATAAATAGAAAAAATTCGACTTTCGGTCAACTTTAACTTCGACGAAATGGTTAAAACTGCAATTGTAAGCTAAAACATTTACAGTCTAGTAATATTCAATCAATTAGCTTCATTTTTCAACGAACGGGAAGTCTCTAGCACAATATTTCGACATTTATGGTGAATTTTTGAAAAACATTTTTTTACATCCAGCGTTAATTCATGCATCATTTGTGATAATATTTTCTCTGTGTTGCTTTGATCGTTTTACAATTTGTTATATACCAAAATCATCGCAATTTAGTGTACAATACAACTAAAAAAAATTAACTCATTAGCTTTAATCACAGTTTACAGCGATTTGTATACAATTATATAAGAGTTTTTTTTCTGTCATATATTCCAATATTTATATATGATAATGATATTTTTTCATTTCTGATGGCTGCACACTAAACTTCAGGCAATGACAAAAAAATGAGCCAAAAAATGACCTCTTAATCTTAAAAACTAAGCGTGCTGTGATTTTTGAAAAACTTTTTCCGTCAAGCGCTTAACTCACCCCAACACCGCCGCATACGTGAGACGCTTTTGTAAATAGAGGTTCGGCGCTTAAGGGTTAATATAGGAAGGGGAGAGAGCAGATAAATTGAGGAAAGAATTAATTGGAATAGTGTATAGGCCTTTTATTTTTCTTCCTTCCTCAATTGTCCGCTGCTCCTTTTGATTACCCTCCTCCATCCTCTACACTCACCTCCCCTCCAGTTCTTCTTAGACCTGAGCCTACAGGATTTTTCTGCTCAGGAGACCAGTGAGATGTTAAAGCAGTCTTAGAAGTCAGTCATTAAGAGACCTGCACCTGTTTCTGGTCTACCTTCTAAGACTTCTCCGTCTTTCTCTCAGGCTTTTTCTTCCTAATTGAAGCCCTTTCATGGGTTCTCTTCACAATTCAGTAAGAGCAAGGCTCTGCACATCCCTAAGATTTATCCTCGCTCTCGAGATCGACAGGCTTTTTACTGAAACAAGCAGTTGGGCTGAAATGACTGACGAGGAGACAAACAAAGGAGAGAGGAGCAGAACAAATACAAAGAAATTACCTTAAAATTCATTTATTTACAAAGTTAAGTTAATTACATATTTACAGTCGAGTCAGGTTCAATCTAAAATGAATAAAAACAATACAAAGGAATTAATTTCTCAACAGCAGCAAAATACAAAATTAAGTAATTTAAACCTCAAATTAATTAATAAATAAAAATTGAGCAAAATTACAATCAAATTAATAAGTAATCTAACCTCAACAATATAAATAATATAATACCAAGTGTATAACAATAATAGCACAAATAAATAGTAAATTCAAAATGAAGCAGGACAAGGAAACGACGAACCCATAGAGTCGGCGGAAGCAGCCCCAAGCTGCTTGACGGGAACACTGCAGGACAACTAAGACAGAGCCACACGACAACCATCTCGCCTCAAGCACAGTGCTGACGCTCCTCCAGTACTCGACGATCACACAGAGCCACACGGCAACCATCTCGCGCCTCCAAGAAAACGCATTGACGCCCTCCATCCACGCATTTACCAAGACAGAGCCACATGGCAACCATCTCGCCCTTAAGAAATCCTCCGCTGCTCTGCTGCTAGACCGGACTCACAGGTACGAATACCTGCTGCTGCTACCTTGGACCATCGGCCCATCTGCCTCCAGAATCCTGGCTGCTGTTGCCATTTAACCTGACTGACGGGTCTGACGCCATCCATCAGACGCCAACTCGCCAGCAAGAAAAACAAAGAAAACAAAGGAGGCAAATATCCACCAAGGGAACAATCGGCAAGCGATTGTTCCTAACACCTCATTTAACAGAAAAAAATTTACAATAAATTTTTTTTTACAACAAAATACTCTCTCGAGCAAGTTGCTGCCACACCCGCCAGCCAAACAGAACCAATCCTGGCAAGGTCGCCAATATTACGATCTCGCCTTCCGAGATCGACATACAGGCTCTTTACTGAAACAAGAAGTTGGGTTTGAAATGATTGACGAGAGGTGACAAACAAAGGAGAGAGGAGGAGAGAACAAATACAAAGAAATTACCTTAAAATTAATTTATTTACAAAGTTGTTAATTACATATTTACAGTCGAGTCAGGTTCAATCTAAAATGAACAAAAACAATACAAATGAATTAATTCTCTCAACAGCAGCAACATAAAATTAAGTAATTTAAACCTCAAATTAATTAATAAATAAAAATTGAGCAGCAAATTACAATCAAATTATTAAGTAACGAACCTCAAGCAATATAAATAATATAATACCAAGCGGTATAACAATAATAGCAGCATAAATAAATAGTAACTTCAAATGAAGCAGGACAAGAAAACGCATTTAACTCCATAGAGTTTTATGAAGCAGCCCCAAGCTGCTTGACGGAACACTGCAGGACAACTAAGACAGAGCCGACATCACAAACCATCTCGCCTCCGCACAGTGCTGACGCCCTCCTCCAGTACTGATTTCCATCACGACAGAGCCGACACGGCAACCATCTCGCCTCCAAGAAAACGCATTGACGCCCTCTCCATCTACGACGACCAAGACAGAGCCGACACGGCAACTATCTCGCCTCTAAGAAACTCTCGCTGCTCTGCTGCTAGGGACCGGACTCACAGGCAACGAATACCTGCTGCTGCTACCTTGGGACCATCGGGTCGATCTGCCCTCCAGAACCTGGCTCGTTGTTGCTTTAACCTGACTGACGGGTTCGACGCCATCCATCAGACGTCAACTCGCCAGCAAGAAAACAAAGAAAACAAAGGAGGCAACACCATCATGGAACAATCGGCAAGCGATTGTTCCTAACACTAAGAAAAACTGACTCTTACAGTCTTCAGGTTCCTGTAGGAGGCTGTCTGCTGGCCTTTTGGTGTCTTTCGTGGTGGAGGCATTCAGGAGGGTTGTGTCATCGCTATTCGAGTTTTTCCACCTCTGTTGGTATCACTGATAGCCTTTTTTGTGTATCTTCAGCACCAAGAGAAGTTTCTAGTCCTGTGATTCTCTTTTAGACAGTCAGTCAAGTGTCAGTTATATCTCCGGTTTTTACAACTGACTGTTCATGGTTCCAAAAGCATCCAGAGGTTGGCACCCATTGTTGGACGTGTCAGGCCTTAGTAAGTTTGTTTGACTGACTCTATTTAACATGGAATCATCCAGCACAGTTTTCACAGCAGGGCAGCAAAATAACTGGATGATTTCAGTGGATATGAGGGATGGGTATTTACGTGTCCCAGTTCACACAAATACTTTAACTTCGTGTTTGTAGGGAAAGTATATCAATGCAAGACTTTTTGTTAGCACAGGCCAGAACAAGAAAGAAGTGACCAAGAACACAGTCTCCTTTTGGCTATGTGAATTCATTAGACAAGCTTACAGTACCTCTTCACATTCAGATGCCAATACATTGCAATCAAGAGCATATGATGTTAGAGGCCTAGGGCCCTCCATTGCTTTCAAAAAGACCTTGAAGTGCTGAGTACCTTTTACCTTGTCTGGTACAGTCTTTGCAAATTCTCATCAATCTTCAAAAGCCATCTCTGGTTCTGACCCAGTCTGTTCTCTATCTAGGAGTGAGGATAGACTCAGTTTTTAGGCTTTTCCTTCAGGGAAATGAGTAGACAACTTATCTGGAATGGATTAGTAAGTGTTGAGACATGAAGTTGAAGGGATGAATTCCAGCCATACTTACCTAATGATTCTGAATGCTGTAAATCATAACAATTACAGTACACTGTATCATGATAAAAGATGTTACTATCTTCTAAAGGTTTCATTTTCACAGTGCAGGGCATTATAACATAGAAACTTATCATTAGATATTGCCTAAAAGTTAGGTATTATTTTAGAAGTTTTATTGCATTTGCTACAATAGTTGGTACATAATTAAAATCATTAATTATAGAAATTATCATACCAACTTTACATAAAATCAGTATCTCTAAAGTTTTAATTTATTTGACAAAGCTCACCTTTATGAAAAAATACTATTTCTATTCCTGTAGGATAAAGAATGGCATCAATTTTTCTCAGCACCTATGACATCGCTGTCAAGAGAGTAGTGCCCATTAGAAGTAGATTGGCATGAATGTATTTCCTATAACACTTGAAAAGAACCCCAATATTAAGGGTAACTGGGGAACTTTCTATATCTGATTTTAAGGCTGAAAAGGTCGAAAGTTGATGGGGTTCAGGTGGATGCCCAGATGCGTGTGTGGATAGTGTATACCTTGCCTCCATTCAGCTTCATTGGATTAAATTTAGACAAATTTCAGGCTTGGAAACTTCCCAGATTAGAGAAACTTCTTTGTCAACCTTGGAAATGTTGCATCATTGCCCGTAGAGGTTAAGCAGCAGCACCTCAGTGATAGGTTGAGTTTTACCTGAAACGATTAAAGCCATTTCAAAGCCATGCAAAGTTGTATTTTTCAATTTTATCCCAGCAGAGGAACCAATTTTGTTATTGAAGTGAAAGGGGTATTAAATAGTCAGCACCAGTATTTCCCATGTGTCAGCCTTTGAGATCAGCTATTAGTACCTCTTCTTGGATTAATTATTTCAATCGGATCTGTCATTTTAGGTCCATTTTCTGTCTTGTAAATGGTAAACGTAATAGTTATGAAACATATATTTATCGTTTATTAATTTTTTTCATATTTAAAAAGCACTTATATGTACCCTTTTGGATAAAATGAGTTATGTCATACATTGCAGCGATATTCAGTGGAAAAAGGAAAAATGAATATAAGCAAAAACAACTATGCATCAACACTTTACAACAGCAGTGGCTGTTATGGACTGAAATTGATCATATGTGTTGGTACTAAGTGTTGACAATTGACCTCAGAATGCTGCCTGATTACAGCCTGAGAGAGAGAGTGAGTTTGCACAGATACTTGCATAATAATAAACTCATAACCTGCAAATTAAGCATGCGTAATTGGCCAGGTAACGTTTGTAAAGCAAAACTGTTGTAACATATAAACGTTGCACATAATATGTACTGCAAATATAGTGTGTAGAATTGTTACTATACATAGAAAAGCTTTATCACAACCTAAAAACTCGTTAGTACAAAGATAGCTACAGATAAGAGGCTGGTAACACTGGCTACTGCTGCCAGATATGTGCTTGGTGAAATCTGCATTGTCTGATATAAGAGGTTCCAAGTGCACATTTATTTGCTCTGGAATGAAACAGAGGCTCAGACAGTTGTAGTTCATTCCATAATTGGAAGCTACAGTAGAGTTAATTCATTGATTGCTAATGTGATGGGTGATAACACCATGAAGAAAAATTATAGATACTTTGACAGTTAACATTAGGATGATGTCTGAGGCTGGTTTAACTCCACCTCCCTGCCATAATTGGGAGTACAGTATTCAGAAAATTGAGTAATTTAAAGTTGTAGCATTTTGTGGGAAAATTTATTTACTTTTGTCCTTTTTTGTGACCTTAACTTTGAAATTAGGCAGTTTGTCAATAATTTTGATAGTGATCGAGGGACCATGAGGTATCTGCCTTTCAGATTTCACGGAGATCTGATGAAAGACTGGGATCAAAATAATAAGGCAGTACAGTACTGTATTACAGTAACTGTATGGTTAAAAATAAGATGGTTTAATCACTTTCATTTCCTATTTAAACCAGTCAGAGTAAGGATCAAGAAGAAAAATCACAAGAAGTTTCAAGTTATGCCAGGTGTATACGAGTTAATTTTATAGAATACCTGTTTATTGTATTATTAGTGATAATAATTGAAAATTTACAAAATTTTGAGGACAGTATTTGAATAACAATGAAATAATTTTCCATGTTGAGAGAGAAATTTCAGGATATCAAAGAAAGATATAGCTCAAAGATGAGAGGGAATATGTACAGTACCAGTAAACACTTAACAGGCAAAATGTGCAATATTATAATAGTGGGTATGATGGATTTTCAAAAATGCTGAATAGCTTATTGTTTCATGTAGCACAATTGCAGTAATAATTATTATATATATAAATGCTGAATAGCTTATTTCACTTATTGTCATTGCATTAGAAATTATTGATATTAGTTAATGATATTAGTTATTTGATTAGCAAAAATCAGGTGATATTGCAGGTAAGAAGTACTTTATATCTCTTCAAATTTCACTAATGGTAGTTTGTAATTTTTTTTTTGTTGCAGAATTCGAGGGCAAGCCTTACCACCAGTTCTGTTAATACTGTACCGTTGAGCTTTTGTATTCAGCTTTAGGTCATGAACAGTACAGTGGAAGTAGTAGTAGTTTCACAGTTGTAACATTTTCCACTTTAGTATGTAGTACTTCTGTTAGGGTAACTTACCTGTCGCTGCACTTTGTGCTTACAAAGGGAGAGTATGCTCCAATTATTTTTGCACTCTTAAATATTACTCTGCAATGGCCTGTCCTTTGCCTGTGCTGTTCATGAGTGACCTTGTAACCCAAATATGGAATAATCGTGTGATGATATATTTAGCTCCACATACAATTGGGTTAATTGTAGTCAGTCGTCACTAATTAGAATCAGTTCTGATAAAACATTTGAGAAAATTGCTGGCATGTGTGTCTGTGATGTCACTGCTGGGGAACCTATGAGTGACTCATCGATAAAACTCGGGTAATAAAGAGAGGTGACCATTTGATCAGTAGAGTTGTTCAGAAGTGAGTTCATTGCACCTCTTAATGTTGACTCCTGTAGGTTAGTGGGTTATTTGTGTGACATAGGTTTTTTGTAATAGAATTTGAATTCATTTTGTTTTATAGCAATCTACAACAGTATGACTTAAGTTTTTTAAGGTTTTAATTTTATTTAATTGTTTATTTTAAGGTTTTAATTTTATTTAATTGTTAATTTTAAGGTTTTAATTTTATTTAATTGTTAATTTTAAGGTTTTAATTTCGTTCAGTTTTTTATTTTTTGTCTGTAATTACGGTCATATCCTAAATGAGCTTTTACTGAATTACTGTCTATGTATTGATATTTTTTAAATGATTTTATTCAGGTTTTCAAAACTTGACTTCATTGCACTTTCATTTCAATGCTGAATGACTCACTGGGTTCCGGTGCTTGGTGTTAAGACTAAAATCCACATTCCATTACATTCCTTCAAAGAATCGAGGTGTTGGCAGCCTTGTGACTGTTAGCGTAATCAGAACAATGTATAGCCAATCATTTGAATGTGGCTTACCAAAAGGAGCTCTGCCAGAATATATTATACAAGTGCATGTCAGTGTATATGATGACTGAATTTCCAGTACATACTGTCCATTGTCTTCATTTCAGCAAGTGTGCATGCCTAACCACTGTACAGAATGTTTTATTTTTATTAATGCTGTAAACTTCTTTTCAAAGCTTTAAAGTTAAGTTTTTAATGACAATATACTGTACATTGAAACATGGTTTAATGATAACCATAAGTAAGAGTATTGCTATAAAATATCTTGAATAAGCTCACTGACATATCAGAATTACGTGGTGAGAGAAGGATGTTGTAGGCTAGGGAGACAGGTATGTTCTGCAGTCACACAAGTATGAATACTTTTCCATTCACCATTCCCCATAAATAACAGTATCACTGGAAAACTTATTAAAAAAGCTTGAAATTACAATGCAAGAAGTTAGAAATTAAAGGTAAGGAGATTGAAAGATTAGAGGATATTTTGAAGTTAGTTTTGTTTGGTTTGCTGTTCTTTAAGGTGTGGTAGATGGTTTTGTAATACTTTATTTATGTAACACAGTATAACATTGCTGTCAGTACAGTAGATGATTTCTTATAAAAAGAGAATATAAAACAGTGGAAGTATCTGTTTGACATTGTGTTGATATAATGTATTGTGTCACCATTAAGTATTGCTTTCATGTTATGCAGTATATTCTTATGTACTTTAAATGATCCTAGAGATGAATTGATTGGGTTTCTCTTCAAAGTCAGATTTTTATTCTTGCTACAGAAGCAGTTCAACACATTCTGGTTAACCTCCAGTGAAAAAAAAACTTATTACAGTACTGCCTTTGAAATATATGCCATGGCAGCTTGTTTTTATCATTGGAAAATATATTTTTATTTTTTGGTTGACCCGATGAAATACTTGGATAATGTAGCTTGTTTACTTTCCATAATTAATGATTATGTAATCAGGAGGATGTTTTCATTGATTTCCTTCAAATAATAACCCACTGAATGACCAGTGATTCACTTTTCAGGTGTACTATGTACATGGGCCATGAATTTTGTAGAATTTTCAATAAACATAAAAGGAAATTGCAGCAACTCCAAATTCCTTATTTACTTTACAAATTTTTCCTAAGTCATAATGTGTCAGAATATATAAATTTTCATGACCCAACTGAAGCAGAGTATTTTTTTTATCCATGCTGCTTTAAGCTGTCAGTATATAATGATGTGACTTGTTTTGAGTTTGAATTTGAATTGTGAGTGAATTACTGAAAGTATAACTTTTAAGTAGTTACTGCATAGAATTAATGATCACTGAAAATTTGGAGACCAGATTTTTTCTGAAAATGCCAGAATATTACACCATACAGAAAGTCTGTGTTTTGATCATTTCAGTTTTCATAAAATTGTTTTATGAATTGAAAAAAGATTAAAATAAAACTATACTGAATGTGTGCATTTTACTGTGTTCTCTAGGTTTATATTCAGTTGAAAAATGCTCAAGATTAACTTTTTTGTCACTGAAATTCCGTAGCAGTTTGATGAAGGGTGAAAAAAGGTAAAAATAGAGATAGCGCTTGGGTAAAACTTGCTAAAACTAACTGCTCTTTGGTCTGTACCATGAAATGAATAATTTCTGACTGCTGAGGCTCAGTGAGTGGCAGATGACAGTCACGGGCTCATCTGTTGTCTTTTTTGATTGCTCTCTGTGAAGTAATGTTTCATGGTATACTGCAGGTTTTGGTGTTTTTGATGTCCAAAAAAAGGGAATCATCAAAAAGCAATATGGCAAATCAAAGTTAGGTGGAAATTTGCTACTGATGATATGTGCTTACATTGTTGGAATCTTTAAGGCTGGGCTAAATTGACCACCAATGATTTGGCTTGTAAATAATAAATGGTACTAAATTTGAGTGTAAAGTTAGGACTGGATAAGAAAATTTAGAACTAAATTTTCAAAAACGTGTTCAAAGCATTGAAGCTACATATAACTGTTGTAAAAGATTGGGAAATTCCACGGCAGGAGATAACAGTGGTTTAAGATAATCTTTTTAGAAAATGTAGCTGGGTTCTTGAAACTACCGTACAATTGACAGTTATTGAAAAGGCAAGGTTTATGAATATTTTTCAGTTTCTAAGATTTAATTCCTAAAGTTTTCATTTAAATAATATGTTTAAGTGACATGAGTGCAGATCCAACAGCATTTATTCACCAGTGCAACATATTCAATTGTAATTGTAATTTGTAAGCATTTATTTATTCCCAGTCTTGAAGTTTAGCAACACTCCAAAGCTCCCATTGTTTCAATAAATGAACTTGTCTTATATTCTCTTTTCCCCTGTTTGATATGGTTTATGCAGCAGATAATATAATTTTTGGACTTGTTAGAAGAAAATATCAGTAGGTGTCATGTTCTTAACTGCTCTGCTCAAGTAAGTTACCCAATCTTAAACAGTTAACTAGACAGGTCAAAGCCATAAATTTATTGGGTTGCAATGCTGTATATTGGTTTTGTTGATTTTTTATGTTGAAACTTTTAGTTACACTGTATTATTGATTAATATCTTTGTAGGAAAGGGTTGTCAGCTTTAGAAGGTGTTTTATGAAAAGGTTGTACAAGTTTTGTAAGCTTAACATGGATTGAATAATATTTTATGAAAGCCCTAGTGGATATTTATATTTGTTTTTGCAAGTAAGATGTCAATGTGTTTGCTAGCTATAAATTATCAGAATTTCGTAATTATTATGTAAGGAAGATATGGTTAGGATTTTTGTTAGTTATACAGTATTTAAGTGCTACTACTTATTTTGAATAAATGTCCTATCATCATCTCAATTGACGGTGCAGGTGCACGAGTTTGCTGTAGCGCACTCAGCGCTGCAGTCAACCAGATGCATTCCAGGATGATGGATGTATGACAGACAAGTTCAGTCACTAGGGTTGGCGTTAGCGACAATTGGTCTTGACACCTTGACGTTTTGAAGAATTGTTCAGTCTAGGAAGACGGTCAATTAGTCCTTCACTCGACGCACCAAAGCTGTTACTATTCGGTTCTGTTTTTCACAGACTGTGGGCATAACAGCCATCGATCATACCACATTGAAAATATCGCTTCTCATCTGGTCAGCGAAGTTTAGCAATGATTGGGTCAGGTCAGTACTTGGATAGGTGATCTTCTAGAGCACCGGATTCTGTAGATGTCTAGGAGACGTCTTTCACATCCATGGTTAGAAACATTGAGGTTGGTCAGTACTTGGATAAGTGACCTCCTAACTTCAGATGCTGTTGGTGTCTAGAAGACCTCTTGCGCATCCACGATTCAAGTCTTGGTCTTACAACTTCCCGTCATTCTGCCTGATTCATTGAGAGAGCAACAGTATGTGAGCATTCTGTTTCTAAGGACCCTAAAGGCTACCTTAAAGGCTACCAAGTGCCTGAAGCCCTTTTTCATTACCACTTGGGACTTCACCTCCGAACTAAGTTCCGACAACTTGTTTTTGGTCCCTATTCAGCCAACAAGTGGTGTCTAGGAGCTCCATTTCTTTTGACTGTATGTAGTTTTACTTCCCCTGTGAGGAGTGGGAGATGTAAGCAGTAGCTGCTGCTGCTGCAATTACCAGTTGATCCACAACCCAAGAGGGAGAGAATGTTATGTGGATCTTAAAACAGTTTCAGGAGTCTCAGGGTCTGAATAGGCATTCCTTTGAAAGCAACAGTACCAAGGTAGTGCCATGGTTACGCTATCCTCCTCCAGAGATTTTTCATTCTTCGAAACATTGACCAGGGTGGCAGGCTCCTACACTCCCTTTCTTGGAACTTAAGCACAGTTCTTTTTTAGACTCAAGTTTCAAGATCCAAAGATAGACACTCCTCAGTGTGATAGCAACGACACCACGGTAGTGCCATGGTCAGCAAGCGCCTAGTGTCCTTTCATCTACTCTATTGCAGTGAAGGTGCATGAGTAGACAGTAGAACATTCAGTACAGTGGCCAACCAGACATCCCAAGCAAGATGGATATAATTACAAACAATTCATTCACCAAAGTCAGGAGATACAGACAGTTGATTTGTTCAACCTCTGAAGAAGCGTGATGATAGTCCTTTTCTCTTAATGGCTCTGTTCTGCTCTGTCTTCTTGCACCCTTGTACAAAGCAAGACGTCTTTGGTATCCATTTACATCTGGAGGCTTATGCCTTTCGCCGCTCTACATGTTTCGAAGGTGATCAGTGAGATTGATCGTCCACTTCTATGGTCCTGTGGTTCCAATGACAGTATGACATCTGTGTTGCTTCCTTAAAGATTCAACCTTCAGCCCAGTGCCAACGACTCGTTTGTTAGCTTTGAGTTGGCCAAGAATTGGTGTCCAAATTGTCATTTCTCTGACTAGTGAGATGATCAAACGAGCATACCCTGCAACTTCCTGGTGGACATCAGTACGCTTCAAGCCAGATCTTTCGAGGTCAATGGCATCAGTCTTTCCATCGCATTCAGGAAGAACCTGTCAGTCGAGTACTAGGATGGTATGTAATCATGCAGATCACATTCATCTCCTTTTACTGTGGGACGTTGCCCATAGGTCCTTGGACGGCTTTTCCTTGGATCCTGTGATGGATAGTCAACAAGTCATGTAGTTCACCCAGCTCTTGAGGGACAGGTTGCATCTTGCCTAAGGTGTGCAGCTGCAAGAAGGAGGTGTGTGTGGGACTGGCCTCCTCCCTTTCTCCTGTCTTCTTTTCTCTTCCAGTGGGCAGAGGAACAGTGAACAAGCCGTCACATACTGGAGGGACATGCATGCAGGTTATGTAGATGACTGAGTATCCTATCTATAACCTAGCTCCATTTGGATTAGTAGATGCAAATCCTTCCTTCTCTCTAACAAGGGAAGAGAGGGACTGACTATGAACAAACCAGGTGGTTATTTTTAGCTTTATAGTCTCTGACACTGTGGTTTCATCCAAACCTTTTCAAATAAAGGAAACTGCATTGCATTCCATTAATTCAAAATGCCTGGAAGTCTGGCGAATGAACATCTCTCTTGTTCAACAGATCAGAGGTACGGTGTCCTTCCTTTGCTCTTTCATGACTGGGAAGAGAGTACCCAGGTGAGCCGAACTACCTGTCAGTTCAGAGATTTACTCAGAATCCTCCCTCCAAAACTAAGTCTCCCATATGTAAAGACCTAAGGTTTGTATTTGTGTAGGAACAAATGACAAAAGTAATATGTATTTTTCCTAAAATGCAAACATGAGGTTTTTACATAAAGGGCCCACCTCTTACCACCCATCAGTCTCTTACCTGGACCAAAAGGTAAACTGCGCACCGACTTGGTGGGCGGTGCTTCTGTCCCTACCATCGGTAGCTGTTACCATAACCACCTTGCAAAAGTTTAACAGCCTGTTTTCCAGCTTGCTGAAAGTTAATTCCCATATGTAAAGACTGAGGGTTTGTATGTTAGGAAAAATACAAATTACTTTAAAAATTTGTCATTTTGTCGGTATGTCTTGAAGTCTGTGGAGGAAATTGACCATACCAAGTTGTAGTTTATTCTATGAGGTTTTTGAAGTGTTCAAAAGAGGAGAATTTTCTAATAGATTTTACATAGATATAGGGAAGTGAGAATTTATGCCCTTGCTCACTTCATATCAGTACAAGTTAAAGTTGGACATATATGAGAAGAAACCAAAGACTTGCTGTGAAGGGCTTTTATTACTGCCTACAGTGTGCTGCATAAGGTAGTGCTGTCCAGTCATCTCACATGGTGCACTGTAGGCTTTACTTGAGGTTCTTTGCAGTGTCCCTTCGGCCTCTAGCTGCAACCCCTTTCATTCCTTTTACTGTACATGTATTCATATTCTCTTTCTTCCATCATACTTTCCACCCCCTCCTAACATTTTTTTACAGTGCAACTGCAGGGTTCTCCTCCTGTTACGCATTTAAAACCTTTTACTCTCTTTCCCTATCAGTGCTGAATGACCTCATAGGTCCCAGTGCTTTGCCATGGCATAAATTTTATATTTCATTCCATTCCATTCCATTCCATGAGGTGGTGTCACCGTCATCTCCCATTAGGCCTTGTAGTGTAGCACCCCTAAGTGTGCAAGGTGCACTGTTGATGGCATTAGAGTTCTTTGTAGGTCAGTGGTAATTTGCACCCTTTTATGAGAGACATGAATGCTTTGAAACTCCATTATACTGACTAGAGGAGACCATAGTGATTCAGAAATTAAATTCGAAAGGCATTCATTTGGCATGAAATTTGAGCTCACAGTTGGGTCTGTGTAAGAATTAGATCTTTTCAAAGTTGTCCTCTAGCCTATGATGCAGTTGTTTATTTTCATTGCTTATTTCCCAGTAAAGTTATTGATAACGTTAAATTGAATATCAAATTATTACAATAGATTGTCATTCAAAGTTTGGTACTTTTAATTATTTTGCTTGTTCTGTCTGCTGATGAAGTAATACTGTTATGTTAATTCAGTAATGATTAATATAAAAGCTGTATACAGTACTAGATTTTCAGTTGAAAGTAATGAAAGTTTACTGTGTGAGAGAGAGAAAGAAAATAGTGTGGGAAACTGAAAGCTTCTAAACCTTTCTTGCAGAGACCAGTTTTTTATAGATGTCTTTGGGATTCACTTTTTCATTAAACATGCATTGATATTTTAGCATAATTTCACAACTATTCATTTTTGATATCCATTTTTACCTGTAACTTGAGTGTTTTGCCTTACATGTATTTTGTTTTGGCATTAATGCTTGAGATTTGTAGGTGAGAATAGTATCAAATCTTTATAAAATTGCTTGTTAGTTAAAGATTGGGTTCTTACAGTAGTTTTTACTTATCTCAGACTTTTCTGTAAATATATTTTGTTTATATTTAAGAAAAAAGTTTTGAAGTTTCAATATTCTAAGATTTTTAAGGAAAGAGATGCAATTTAAGTAATTTCCACTACCACAGGTCTGAAAACAAATGGGTTCCAGGGTGACAAATTGTGAAAAAAGAATATGAAAAATGTGTGATATGCTCCTTTGCTACTGTGCTACTATTCAAATATTTCTTACCAAAGGAATGCATATGATCCCTTCATATAGGAAACATGGTAGGGCATCAATATGAGTCTGCCATTTATCTTTCACAGTGGTACCATAGTTCTGTTGACAGATAAGTGACACATTTATCTTGCAATAAAACATGATCTGTACATTTTCTACCCAGTTACATTCCTAATTATTGACTTTGTTTTTAAATAGTGAGCTGCCATTGCCATCATTCGTTACGTGAATGCTTGTTACTCTTTCAAGGGAATTGTTAGTAACCAAAGAGCAGAATGGGTGTTGGTTGTGATTCTCAAGAACCAACGTATCTCTGCACTTGGACCATAATCCCATTTTTTTTAGTGAGGTCCATCAGAGAGCAACTACCTAAATCTGATTTTTATTGATCATATTTACTTGTTAGTGAAGAAGCAGTAGTTTTTCGTAGCTCTGAAGGACAGTGATAAGGTAATTAAACTAGAAAAGTCCTTTTTAGATCACAGTTGGATAGGAATTTTGGGGACTAAGAATCCATTCCTTTGATGTGTAACCAGTTTTGCTACGTGAGTCATACTAAAAAAGGTAATTGTTTTTTTTTGGACATGCATGTAAAATGTTTGTATTTTTCTTACATGAAGGGAGTTGCAGTTTGGAACCTGGCTGTATTGGAACATTTAAATCATAAAAACTGGTTTTTTAACAATCAGATTTTTAAATTTTCTGTGCCCTCTCTTCTTGGTAATCTTTCTGTTTTTGGAGATAATAATTTAAGTCCGAAGCCATGTTGAAATGAGGAAGGGATCAGGAGAGAGTTACACAGACTAGTAAGACTGATTCTCAAATATTGAAGAAGTTTTCTGCAAGACAACTAGAAAAAGTCAGAACTTTTCCACATTCTCACATAGTGAGTGTGAAACAAAGACAGCAGCCACGCTGGTTGTGACAAAAGGGTGAAGATGCTTTTGGAAACAGAAGTTCCAGGAAGTAATGGAAGGTAGTAAGTCCCTTATCATCACAACCAAAGACTATGACAGAGTCGTACAGGAGTTTGGTCTTGATAGCTTGTGAATTGCCTTTGTCTTAAAAACCAGTCATCACTGGATTCCAGTTCATGATGTAGTTTCTGCAACAGGACCCCGGAGGTTTAGTGGGATCCTAAACTTTCATGCTTTCAAGAAGTAGCTGTGACGTTTTGTCTGCCATGTGAAAGAAAAGAAAACTTAAGTTGATTTGAATGTGTATCCTGTAGCATAGTCAGATGCATTGTTTTTAAGACTCAAATTCCATCCATTTATCAACCCTCTCTTAATAAGGTTTTCAGTTACTTCTTTATGATGATATACCTCTCACCTCTTGGCATTATAGGCATTGCAGAAGGTTCTTTGCAGCATCTTTCAGCCCCTAGCTGCATCCCCTTTCATTCATTTTACTGTATCTCCATTCATATTAACTTTCTTCCATCCTAGCTCTTCATGGGGCGAGTCGGTAGAGCTGTGGACTAGCACTCGCTAGGCCCGAGTTCGAGTCTCTGGCCGGCTAATGAAGAGTTAGAGGAATTTATTTCTGGTGATAGAAATTCATTTCTCGTTATAATGTGGTTCAGATTCCACAATAAGCTGTAGGTCCCATGGCTAAGTAACCAATTGGTTCTTAGCCACGTAAAATAAGTCTAATCCTTTGGGCCAGCCCTACGAGAGCTGTTAATCAGCTCAGTGGTCTGGTTAAACTAGGGTATACTTAACTTTTTCTTCCATCCTACTTTTACCCTCTCCTAACAATTGTTTCATAGTGCAACTGCGAGGTTTTTCCTCTTGTTACACCTTTTTACTCTTTTACTTTCAATGCTGAATGACCTTATAGGTCCCAGCGCTTGGCCTTTGAGCAGTAGAATATAAAATTTAGGCCTTTGGCGTAAATTTTTCATTCCGTTCCACACCTTTTTACTTCCTCCTCAAAATGACTGAGTTCATGGTAATCTATTTTGTTGATGTCTTCACACTTATCATCTCTTTAGATCTACTCTCTCTCTCTCTCTCTCTCTCTCTCTCTCTCTCTCTCTCTCTCTCTCTCTCTCTCTCTCTCTCTCTCTCTCTCTCTCTGTATCTATTATTATTTTATTTTTTATTATTATTATTATTATTATTATTATTATTATTATTATTATTATTATTATTATTATTATTATTATGTAGCTTTAAGCCACTGTGCTGTCAAGTTCAAGGGGCGAGTTCCTCCTCCTATCAGATAGTCATGTAACACTCTACAGGCAACATCTTCCCGCATTTATTCTGTGGAAATCGGCTGTAACGAAATGCATGGTTTAATTACAGCTTCCTTCCCCTCTACAGCCTGGCTTTGGAATTCTCTTCCTTGTTTTTTTCCTGACAGTTATAGCTGTTTTCTTTTAAGAGGCAGAGAGGACTATAGCTTCAATGCTCAATCCCTAACACTTCATGTGACTTTTTCTCTTTTTCTTTTGACATAAGCTGGAAAACAGTATTCTAGTTTTGCCCAGCCCATAGGCCCTTGCACTTAAAAAAAGAATAGTTTGCTTGGAGATTAACTTTATCAGTGGGAAACTTCTGAAAGCTCCAATCAGAAAAGTGAGTTATTTCTTAAAGCTCAGTACAGGTTACAAGACAATTTTTTAAAAGATTGACAAAAATTGGAGATATGTTGTTGTTGAGAGTGGTTAACTTGACAATGGTAGAAAACTTTTTCCTTGTCATTGGGGGAAGTGATTAGCTCCCCACCCAGTAAAAAAAGTGGTTATAATCAGATTTCTTAAACTGATATTACAAAATACGAGAGCTAATTAAACAAGATTCCTAAGGCAATTGCCCAGTCGTCGTTGCTCTGTTGATTTTGTAGATTAGTGTATTTCTCTCTCTCTCTCTCTCTCTGATAATTAGTTTTTCCATGGTTAGTAGAAGAATTATTTATTGAGCAATATCCATTGTTTTAGATAGACATATCAGCAACTTGAGATAGTAGGTATTTTACCATAGATTCTCAGGTCAGCGTTCGAAAACTAAAACTAGGGAAGCCAACAGCAACTAGTCCCGAGTTCTGCCAAAGATGTAATAAATTATACACAAATCGAGTTTCAACGTTCCGCAAATACTACAGTTTGAGAGCGATTTCTTTTTCCCATCCGTAAAAACCCCTAGGGGTGGGCAGTGCCAGTGTGAGGTGCACTGTAGGCATCACTTAAGGTTCTTTGCAACATTCCTTCGGCCCTAGCTGCAACCCTTTTCATTCATTTTACTATGTCTCTGTTTATATTCTCTTTCATCTTACTTTCCTCAACCCTTTCCTAACAGTTATTCCACAGTGCAAATGCAAGGATTTCCATTTCAGCGCTGAATGACTTCATAGCTCCCAGTGCTTGGTCTTTTGCCTAAATTTTATGTTTCATTCCCGGAGAATGAATGAATTAGGTATAAGTGAGCGTTAAACGTCCGGCCAACACTAAGATGTGGGAGTGTTGAATTCTTTATTTTCTACAAATAGACATTAGAAACTTGTTAAGTTTTACTCTTGTAGTTCCAGTTCGGTGGAAAATTCGAATTTTAGAGGCAGTCTAATGATTTTAATAACATGCATTTTTTTTTTTCATGTACATCCAGACAAGTGCTTATACTAACCTTGAGTCTCCAGGTATAATTGGGAATTATAATTATTAATAACTATGTGAATAAGAATTTGCAAACATAATCAATATTAAGCAATTTCAAACCGTCTTAGATCCACAGTAGAATTAATGTGCTTAGAATAATTATTGTACTATACTTTTACATTTTCACATAATTGCAATTTTTGGCTTAGTGTAAAACAACTATTTCTAAATATATATTGGTGACAAATTCTGCTTCACAACAACAAACTCTTTAGTATGCTTTTTATGCCAATTACTGTTTGTGCAGTGCATTGTAGGCATTACTGAAGGTTCTTTGCAGTGTCCCTTCGGCCCCTAGCTGCAACCCCTTTCATTCCTTTTACTGTACCTCCGTTCATATTCTCTTTCTTCCATCTGACTTTCCACCCTCTCCTAACAATTGAAGCATTGTGCAGCTGAGAGGTTTTCCTCCTGTTACATCTTTTAAACCTTTTAAGTGTCAGTTTCCGTTTCAGCGCCGAATGACTTTATAGGTCCCAGCGCTTGGCCTTCGACCCAAATTCTATTATGTTCTATTCTGTATCGTTATGTCACGGTCACTTTAAACTGGAGTTGCGAAGACAGTGATGGACAGAAACCATTGATGATAGATTTATCGTTAGAAAGTGGCCTTCACGAGAGCACGCCACTTGAACAAGCACTATAAAAAAAATAGCTTACGATAATATGCAATGAAATGATTAGCCACTGTGCTATTTTTTTCAGTTTAATCTTTACTGATGGCAATTTGTCGCTGTTGCCTTGCTAAATTTGGTTGAATATGAAATTATCATAAAAACTGTAATTTTCTTGTTTTAAATAATTTGAAACGGCGTTGCCATCTCCTACAGCCATCATTAGGTAATATATGCACATTATATATATATATATATATATATATATATATATATATATATATATATATATATATATATATATTATGTATTAAATATACGCCTATCGGCGGGTTACCTAAGAGTGAATTAACCTTGTCTCTAGGCCGATGTTCCTCTCGATTCTGGTTGTGACCCAACTCTGCCACGTAACAACCAAATACACATGGTTAGGACAACAGAGGCAAATTCCATTTTAATGGGAGTGTTTTTTGTGTGTCCACTCCCAAACCCTTCCCAGCTTAACCTAGAAGTTGAAAAAGAACAATAAGCACAGAGCACGTGAGGAGGAGCTTTCGTCGTCTCTGCGAACCTGCTGGTACGTGCTTCGTGAAAACAGGCGACGCCGACGCTTGAATTCAGCCGAATATAATTCGCTTTTGTTTAAGATATATAACCGGCTAGACCTAGCCCTCATGACATCTCCGGTTTGCAGTGGCGATAAACATAAGGAGATAAACTGCTTATTGACCCGAATGAGGATGAAGGCTGAATGCATAAACATTTTTCTGTTGAATCTCACGAAACGGCGGTTCTGAAATGACTCGGGATAAGCTGGAGGCTGCTGCACGCGAAGCCGCCATTTCAGACAGTTTATTATAAGTATGAGGGTGATGCGATAGCCTTGCTCTCCTTTTTTTTTTCATATCTGTTCTGCATCAGACCACCTAAGGAATGTAGGTAAATGGGTCTTGTAGCACGTGCTCCGGCTGAAACGTTATTAGGCTACTAACAGTGTTGTTTACCACGAAAGGAGAATGTGTCATTCTATTTCATATGAATTTGTGGCACTGCCAAATGTTTGTCCTTGTCAATGCACGAATAGAAATAAATTTGTACACACACACACACACACATATATATATATATATATATATATATATATATATATATATATATATATATATATATATATACATATATATATATGAAGAAAGGCCCATAAAGTTATTTGAATCATTTGCAACCATATATTTTGGAACTTCCTTCTGTTTCTGTTCACTGGTAAAAATATTTTTACCAGTGAACAGGGGCACAGAAGGAAGTTCGGAAATATATGGTTGCAACGTTCAAATAGTGTTTTATGGGCCTTTTTTTACCTTCATATTATACCGTAGTATTACAGTAAAAGACATTCATATATATATATATATATATATATATATATATATATATATATATATATATTATATATATATAAAACTAAATGTGCCAATAATATATGTCCCTCGTCTGGGAGTCAAACTCCGGTTCTCTCGCCAGAGAGCTAAGAGAGGTGAGGCACATTCGTGGCAGAAACCTTCGACCAGTAGAAAAAAAGAGGAGGGGGTCTGGTTCTATGGCATAGTCAGTAATGCTATGTACTAGTAACTATGTATATTGAATGTGAATTCTAAACCGCTTGAGGGCTCAAACATCTCTCATTTAAATCTCATTTAAATGCTATATAATATATATATATATATATATATATATATATATATATATATATATATATCTTGAGAAAATGATATACTGTATCGTCTGCACTGGCCTCTGTCATCCTCTAGTTATCAGCAAGGACTGATTGCGTGAGGGTGCTAGCCTCACACCCTGGCCCATAGATGTTCAGGCGGCTTATGTCGCCAATCCAAGCCAGTCACGACCACCGTTGCTTATAACTGTGATGATCGAACCACCAGTCTTGTGCTACTGCTGTCGACATTATTGCAGGTTCCCGTAGATGGGTAGTGCTATCAGTGCAGCTCACGCGGTGCACTGTAGGCATTACTGAAGGTTCTTTGCAGCGTCCATTCGGCCCCAAGCTACAACCTCTTTTATCTCTTTAACTGTACTTCCGTTCATATTATCTTTCTTCCATCTTACTTCCCCCACCCTCCCAACAATTGTTTCATAGTGCAACTGCGAGGTTTTCCTCCTGTTACACCTTTCAAACCTCCTTTACTCTCAATTTGCCTTTCATTACCGAATGACCTCATAGGTCCCAGCGCATGGTCTTTGGCCTAAATTTTATATTTCAGTTCCCTACTTCGGCTTGGTAATTTGATTAAAATTGCTTCAGAACAGTTTTGTCATTATTGTAAATTACTGAACTCAGGCACTGAGTTCAATTAACATTATTCGTTTGAAATCGAGAATCCGATATAAGTTGCGGTTGGTAAATTTTAGCTGATGGTTCATTTCGGCCATTGTTCAGTTAACCTTCGTTATTTGATTGCCGATGCCTTTGCGTACATGTTCATTTTCAAAAAATTTCCTATTTAATGTTGGTCGTTTCATATCTCGTAGAATTTGTCTACTCGTTGCTCAGATTAATTGAATCGATAACAAATGAAGACCTTTTGACGGGTCAGGTCCCTAAAGAATTGCACGTAATACGCATTGAGAATTTATATTTATATAACGGTCTCCATGTATGCATGTCTAAATTGCTCAGTACAACATGTGGCATTTAAGGTTTGAGAAGAGACTGACAATCATACTATTATTAAGATTTTATGACATTTTCTCTTCATTCTTATATTCTGTTTTCATATTTTTCATATCATGCTCTCTGGGAAATATACTCTTTTTTATCAAGTACCTGGATATTGTGCTTACTGGTGACAATGACATTATTTTATGCCCGAGACAGCTGGATTGAATTGGTTCTTTCTGAGGTAGAAAGCTGAATGAAAGCGAAACTTAAGAGGTAGAAAGTCGAATGAAAGTGAATCTTTCAGGGGAAGAAAGTTGAATGAAAATGATTGTTTCAGAAGTTGGGAGCTATATGAAAGTGATTCTCTTAGAGGTAGAAAGTCGTATGAAAGTGATTCTTTCTGAGGTAGGAAGTCGGATGAAAGTGTTGATTGAAGAAGAAGACAGTTGGATGAAAGTAATTTTTCGGAGGTAGAAATCTGGATGAAAGTGATTCTTCGGTAGGCAGAAAGTCGAATGAAAGTGCTACTTTCAGATGTAGAAAGTCGGATGAAAGTTATTCTTTCAGAGGCAGAAATTTGGACGAAAGTGGGTCTATCGGATGCAGAAAGTTAGACGAAAGCGATTCTTTCAGAGGCAGAAATTTGGACGAAAGTGATTCTATTAGAGGCAGAAAGTTAGACGAAAGCGATTCTTTCAGAGGCAGAAATTTGGACGAAAGTGATTCTATCAGAGACAGAAAGTTAGACGAAAGCGATTCTTTCAGAGGCAGAAAGTCTAGTGGCGTAATTTCTTATGATATATGTTTTTCGTTTTGTGTCTCATTGATTATGATTGCATATAATTCTCCTCCGATCCGTAATGAGGTCATTGATTTAACTGTAAACTGAATTCTTGATTCTATCATTATTCCCCCGTAGGGGGTTAGTGCCGTCAGTGCACCTCATGTGGTGCACTGTAGGCATTGCTTAAGGTTCTTTGCGGTGTGCCTTCGGACCCTAGCTGCAACCCCTTGTGTTCCTTTTACTGTACCTCTTTCATATTCTCTTACTTCCATCTTACTCTCCACCCTCTCCTAACAATTGATTCATAGTGCAACTGCTTTGAGGTTTTCCTCCTGTTACGCCTTTCAAACCTCAATTTCCATTTCAGCGCTGAATGGCCTCATAGCTCCTAGTGCTTGGCATTTGGCCTAAATTCTGCATTCAATTCAATTCTATCAATTATCATTTTGAGTTGGTGTGATACTTTATGAAATACTGGTTTGTTAAAAAAAAAATACTCATTTTGCCTTATCCATAAATCCATAAACCGTATTTTATAAGTATTTAAGTGCTCATTCACATGCATACAAAAATGGTACAGTTCACGAAGAAGTCTGGCATTAAGCAGATGTTCTCCGGAAATTGCAGAATTGCTGAGGAAATCGCTCTAACGGCTGCCTGTCTTTCATAGAACTGACGCTTACTGATTAATGAAGCCTTGAAGATAAAAAAAAAAACTGACAGTGTCCTATATTTCTCTCTCTCTCTCTCTCTCTCTCTCAAGGAAGGTTTAAGCGGTTTCTTTCAAATAATTGACGAATACATCTTAGTCCTATATTTCCGCTCTCTCTCTCTCAAGTAAAGTTTAAGCGGTTTCTTTCAACTTATTGACGAATACATCTTAGTTTCCATTCAGAAAGCAAAATCTCAAGGAGTGTGAGCTACAATATTTATTTCTGTTATGTTTAAAATGTCAAAAGTAACGGAGCCACGTTCAAACTATTTTCCTTCCGTTAAATATGAAAGGAAAACTAAAATACAACCAGACACTGTTTTATTTCCTTTAAAACATCCAGAGGCGCAACCAGGGCGGGGAAGGGAAGGGGAGAGCTTGCCCTCTCAAATTGGGCAAGTAGAAATAATTAAGTTATGCAAAATCATTCAAGGACAGAAATGTAGTGGATGCACTTCACAAAAACTGTAGAACGTGCTCTGCAATTTAACACTTATGACAAAGTATTGGGGATATTAATAATAATCTGCTGTTGGATTCTTTCTTTGAAAAAACATACATTTATATATATACATATAATATATAATAAATATATATATTATACATATATATATATAATAAATATATATATTATATATATATATATATATATATATATATATATATATATATATATACGTGGCCTAGCATATGCCAGTATACATGGTCAGCAATCCGCGAACCTAGCAATTGTCAGCCAAATGAGAACATCTAACAAGATGATCTCATTTGAAGGATATATCACTGCTACAGAAATAAGCGAAAGTAAACAATTCATACAACATGATTTAATCGCTATTATTTTTTGCCTTCCAAATACCCAAGACCAAGACTGTCCGGAGTCGGTCACATCTGCTAAGAATGCTGATGTTTCTGCTGTTACAAATCTTAGGCCTACTCATACAAAATTAGACTGAATTTTTGTTTGTTTTGAATACTGTGTAAAGTCTCGTGGTACTAAATGGTGCAATGTTTCACGTTATTAAGGTTAATTCGTTTTTAGAAGGAGAATGATACGTCAAAATTTATTTCCAGGTAAAACGGGGCAGTTCTTACAAACCTGACCACACGAGAACGTGAGTTTGAGTTGATAATTAGTCATTTGATTTTATTTACAATTCAAAATTCGACAAAGGTCTGAGATCTGTTTTATGTTACTGTATTGTTATTAAGATGAAAATAGCCATAATCATCTGTGCAAGTGTGACGAAAAAGCAATTATCAGCTAGCATGAAGATAAAATAATTGGGAATTATCGAGTGCGAATAGTTAAAAAAAAAATTCCACCGGCGTTCAGACCCCAACGCTTTTTGCTTTTGTAGGCTTAAACTAAGATTTCGTATAACCAAGTGTCACGAAAACGTTACTGAGCAGTTGCTGTCATTTAGTTCAGAAAAAAAAAATAGATCCTAATAATGCTTTGTCTAATTAATGTGTGGAAGTTCACCGACCAGCCTTTGTTTTACAAGGGGCATCGGCTATCCACTAGTATTACCAGGCGTCCACCCAGAATAAATTATTGTGGCTTTATCATAACAAACGACATTCTGAGCCAAATGACATCCGTATGAGTTTATCATGAGGCATGTTCGTAATATGGCTCACGAATTGGCAATGTAGCAACCGAGCATGGAAGGTTAAGTGAAGATGCTGCTCGTTGAGTACGACAACTACACACGTTGGTCGGACGCGACGCGGCATCGACAGACACCGCGGGGTGTGCGCTAGTCTCAAAGGGGATTCGGAAGAGTGTGTGTACGACTCTGCGTTTTGGCATTTTAATGACTTGGTCGCCCTCTTATTTATGGGATTGATCAGTGAAACAGCTCGTACAGAATATCAGACTGTTAATTTCAAATGCCGCTTACTGTATGGCACTAAAAGAACACAACGATTTCTTAAGAGTAACGTGAGCCTTTACGAATTTTCAACTTCTAGAAGTGCTCTGAAGTGGAAGGTGTAGTGGTAACGATTGCCTGGTAAGGATATTGTGTATCCGAAAAAGGGTTTTACGAATAGATGAAGAAAAAGAGCTGACAAGATCTATTAGGTTAAGAATTGTCACCGTGTCATAACCAGTGTGGTAATTTTGATGCTATAGAAAGTGAAGATCCAAATGTGTGCTCACGTGAGATAACTGAAACCTGAGAAGTGGAAATGTGTTTTATGAGTGACGTGTAGGCAAAGCACTACTACATTCATAATATGATGTGAAGGGTATATAGATGAGTCCAATGTGAAGCCTTGGAAAGAAAATATCATAAAATTTCAACAACCCACCTATGTCTTTGCTGCATGGAGGACGATTTGCTGTTGATAATAACCCACGGTTCGAGAAGAGAGGCAAAGAAAATATGAACCAGAGTTGACGCGCGTCGTTTCGTAACGAAATCGCCTAGATCGTAATATTCAAATCCAAAGTGACGATGGGTCGTTTACCTGACGAGAGCTTCGACACGGCAAGCAACAAGCGCATGCGAGCCGTGGTGGACCGGGTGAACAAAAGCGCTCGCTGTCGATGCTGTCTTTGGATGCTGGCCGTCTGGTGCGCCGCTACGGTGATCTTCATGCTTGCCGGATACGACGCTGTTGTCCATACGGTTGCTGTTGACCAGATGGTCCTCCGACAGGGCAGTCAGAAGTACGAAGCGTGGGTCGATACCCCAGTCCCTGTCTATTACCGCGTCTTCGTGTTTAACCTAACCAACCCAGAGCAATTTATGAATGGCGAGAGACCCCGAATGAAGGAGACCGGGCCTTACGTTTACCTGATGAAGGAGAGCAAACAGCAAGTGAGATTTCACACAAATGGGTCTGTTTCTTATAGGACTAAACCTCTTTATTTCTTCCAGCCTGACATGTCAGTCGGTGCCCAGGAAGACAAGATCATTACCGTGAACATACCCTTTGTGAACGCCGCCGACGCGGTGAAAGAAGCCGGTTTCTTAAGAACTATTATACAATATGCTAAGAAAATCCATGGGTTCGATACAATCAGACAACTGACTGTCGGCGAGTTGCTCTGGGGTCATAGGTCGCGTGTCATGGACTGGGCACGAACTTTACAGGAAGTACCCTACCCTCACCAGTTATTCGGCCTACTGGTAGGCTTCAATGACTCTGTTCAAGAACCATACACAATGCATACAGGGAAAGGCGACGCAGCCAAGATGAACCAAATTGTTTCTTGGAATGGCCACCAGAGACTCGATTTTTGGAGTGGCGACTTCTGCAACGAGATCAGGGGCACGGATGCCAATGGTTTTGCCCCCGGGGTCACGAAGGAGGAGACCCTGTACATTTTCAATGGTCAGTTGTGCCGGGCGTTGCCTTTGGTCTACAACGAAACGGTGACGCAATCTGGCATCTCGGCCTACCGGTTCGTTCCTCCCGACGACATCTTCGCCTACGGCAGAGACCATCCTCAGAATTCGTGCTTTTGCAGCGGGGGAGGTTGCCCCCCCTCAGGAATTCTTGACATGAAGCCCTGCTACTGGGGTGCATCTGTCGGATTTTCTTTCCTCATTTCTATAATGGCGATCCTAAGCTTCGCCATGTTGTGCGTGGCCTAAGGTAAGGAGAAAGTACCGATTATTGTTTTATTGTTTATATATATATATATATATATATATATATATACATATATATATATATATATACATATATATATATATATATATATATATATATATATATATATATATATATATATATATATATATATATATATATCGCAAGGAAGCGGGTTCGATGTGATATTTTGACTTGTATTGACTTGTATAAATACTGTTATTTCGAGAGCGGATTCTGATAAAACATGTTAAATAACTATAGTTCAGTTTGTGACATCTTCAGTGCATGTTGTTGAAGATTTTTTTCCATGTGCGTTGTTGCATGTCACTTTTTTTTCCTCCTGCAGTTGAGGATATTGTAGATTGTAGAGCTTGTTCTGCCAAGTTAATTTCCTCTCTCTCTCTCTCTCTCTCTCTCTCTCTCTCTCTCTCTCTCTCTCTCTCTATCTATATCTCTCTCTCTCTCTCTCTCTCTATATCTATATATATATATATATATATATATATATATATATATATATATATATATACTCTCATATATATATTTTTTTCAAAACCACTCCAATATTTTAAGTGGCATCCATTATTTTGAATAGAGTTGAAAGTTAATCCTATAAGAGTTATCTCCATTTACGCACACGATCTGCTGATCAAGACTTCCTTTCATGACGCTTTTGATAGCTTGACTTCCATGCAAATATCTAGGGCACCATGGGTGCACAGGAACAAATGTCTTGTTGCTCACCCGATAGATAATCCTCACGCAAAGACGTGGAGGTTTTAGGTTATATTGAATAAGGTAATGTGACATTATAATTTTTTTTTTTTCATTGTAGATGGTAAAGGTAGTTGGGACAGTTTCCACAAATTGACGTGCTTGCTGTTATGCCTTGATCACGTTTTCACCATTAGGCCTAGTCCTCTTCAGCGTTTGTTGTATTTGTTGAACGATCACTGTTATTCCAATAAATTCACCTTGCATAGGGGAAGAGATCGACCAGTGGTTTTTGCAGGCCTTCAGATTGAAACATTTGTTTTTAATATCGTAATTGCCAAGGCAGGTGTTCGTAGTCTTCCCGGATGGGTTTCCTGTAAAACTGGGCGCGGCTGTTGCCTTAATAGCAGGTGGGAAGGCTCAACACCTGCGCAATGTGCCTCCCATTCATCAAACCACTTGTAGCCCATGCTGATTGCGTTTGTGCTCTTTATAAGGAATAGAGAGCCTTTATGAATAATGAATAGTGGCGATCAGTACCGTTCAGCTTGACTTGAAGTTGACATGACAATAGAGAAACAATTTACCGAAACAGAACAAGGAAATGTCTTGGAGTGTTGTAGGATTGATCTCTAGTACACTCGGTATTCAGAACTGATATGAACCAATGAGTAATTTGCATGAATTTAAATATATTGCGTGCATGAATGAATGGTGCGTTGTTTAAGGATGCTTTGCATGTGCGCCACATGACTAATGTAACTAAGTCTGTCAAGATCTACGTGGGGTAGGCCCAAGGGAATATTAACCATCTGTTAAGTTGAAATTCCCCTTGATGGAAAATGTAAAACGTAAACTAGGGAAGGGTCCGGGTTATTGTGTCGCCCATTTCACAGGGCAAGGGCGCCCCGCCATGATCAGTCCTTTGTAACTCCAGATTCAAGGGAATGTACGAGATTTCTCTTCCCAGCCCCTACATCTTCCCACCCCCGCCCCCTCCCACGTCCCTCCCCCACCCCTCAATGCCCCTACTCATCCACCCTCTCGCTAAGATTGTTTTTCATTCTGTAAATTTATCATGGAGTTACGCCCAGTATTTATTTTTATTTGAACTAGTTCAGCTGATTTTAATTTAGTTTTCAAAGAAAATTGTTTTGGATTCTGTTCTTCGATGAATTATTATCCATCGTTTTATTGTGCCCCTGGCAGAATGCATACAATGGATTGCTTAGGATAATTTTTGACATTTTTCGTTAGCACCGATAGTTATTTGTAAGCAGTGATATACGATTGCACGAATACCTTGATTGAAAAAGCAAGTTAATACATTTTAAAGTGCAAACTTTTTGGGGAGAGAGAGAGAGAGAGAATTTGAAATAGTAAAATACGCATTGTCCCTTCATTTATAAGTAGAATAAATAGGTATCATTAACTTATATATATATATATATATATATATATATATATATATATATATATATATATATATATATATAAAATACATACATACATACATACAGTACATACATACTTACATTATTATATATATATATATATATATATATATATATATATATATATATATATATATATATATATATGTATGTGTGTGTGAGAGAGAGAGAGAGAGAGAGAGAGAGAGAGAGCGAGAGCATATACTGCACATCGTCGTGGGGATAGGGACAATCGCTAGCCTAATCACCGTCGAACATGCACTCCCCCTCCTCCCACCCATCCCCTGCCTGCCTGCGTTCATACGTAATCGTAACTGTGGGAGAAAAATTCCGGCGCCTCCCATGATCTTCATCCTGCATCTCCGAGAGTCCTAAAGAGGCGGAGCGGAATGCGCTCCTTGTCTGCAAGTAACGTGAGATGTCCACGGAAGGAGGCAACAATGCGGGTTGCGTTCCGTGCCCCTGATTCTGTGTGCATTGCTGACAGATAATATTGGTGGAGGGTGAGTGTGCGCTTTGTGTTAATTGCTGATTATTTGTATGTTTTGTTTGTGGTGCGTGTTCGTGAATTATTGTCTTTGTGTATTTTCGTGACTGACTTGGGCGTCCAGATTTGGATTTATACAGAAAGGGTTTTTTTTTTATTTAAAAAAGTTTAATGAAGGTAGAGGGTGAATTATATTGACGCACGTGGATAGGCGATTTGGGTTATCTTATTAAGTTTTACCATCATGTTAAATTGAAAAATAATACTTTTGTGCCGTAAACCATCAAAACTTTGATTAATTCTGTGATAAGTGTTCGTAATTTTACACACACTCCGTCTGTGTGTCTTGTGTGTGTGCGTGTGTCATCACTTGGTCTTTGTTCGATTTTGTTAATGACGACCTCGTGTTCTGAAATTGGTGTCAGTTGAACATTGCACCGTAGATATTTTCCACTTAGGTCAATTTTGTTTTCACCAAATTTCAACCCATTCGGAGGTAAGAAACGTGAAGAAAGTGACGTATTGCCGTTTATCTCTATAAGACGTTTATGGCGTGAATATCCTCCTCATACTGGCGACCATGCTGCCAGCATCCGGGACAGGCAGCCAGTGGGCGTGACCAGCGCCTCCATATCCAGGTGGTCACTAAATTTTTTTGCTGTCTCCCGTCGGTACCAGCTGCGGTGCTCCCTGAATTTCATTTTTAACCGTTCCTTTGGTCTCTGCCTTACCCAGTTGTCCGGCTCCTTTAACTGTACCTCTCCAATTTTCAACTCGCGTTTTGAAAACAAACTCCTCGGAAGGGCTCCAAGAGAATCTAGGACGTGTAATGTGACTACACCATCATTAAATGTGCATATGCTTCGTTCATGGATAATTTCAGTTAGCTGGTGCATTATACCGGTTTGTGGACGCCGCCAAAGGCCTTCTCGTAATCAGCGAAATCCAGCAGACGGGGATTTTTTAAATTCCATAAACGGATGAACTATATGTCTTAGCACAAATACTTTATCAGTGCACCCCTTGCCTTTTAGTAACCTAGCTTATTCATCACTAAGGATTCTGGTAACCTCTCTCTCCAGCTTATTGAGAATAAGCACGCTAAATATTTTCGTCGTGACCGACATACGTGGTCGGGTAGGAGAGCACCAGAGGAGTTGAAAGACCTAGACCTACTTGGATGGGAACTATATGAGACTAGACGCAGTGGTGGATTTTCTCATAGGCCCATTTCGTTGCATGACGTTGAAGGCGATGATGAATGTGACTCAGCTGCCTCACTGAACTTATTTATAGTAATGGTAGTAACACTATATCGTCCCCTTAACTAATATTAGGCTACCACCAATATATGGCGTCACCACGAAATATATGTACACGACAGCCTTTTTTTTTTTTATCGAACTGTCGACCTTGGGGCAGACAGGTGTTCGGGGTTGAATGGGATGGTAAGCTTTACATACCGAGTGTGGTATAGCTAAATTGAAGTGGAATATGATGATTGCTTCTTTACAGCTTGGAATTCTGATTTCAGAAATTAGGTCTAAGTTACTTTTTCCCCGCTCATCGAACGTGTGTGTGTGTACATATATATATATATATATATATATATATATATATATATGTAATATATATATATATATATATATATATATATATATATATATATATATATATATATATATATATATATACATACACACACACATGTGTGTGTATAGCCTTAGACTTATGATTTTTAACTCTCCTGGGTCTTGTAGTAGATGGTTGGTTCCGTTTGATTCAAAAGAAATTTCCAGTCAAGGCCAAAGTATTGTCTTTTGGGAGTAGGGTAATTGATACTTCTTGAAACCCAGTGCTCTCGTTTACCATCGTCATCTGATCTTTATTAAATGGTTGGGCTATTATTTGTTAAGACAAATTCTTATGTAGGCTAAGGTTCATTTTAACGTGTTGAGCAAATTTCATTTGAATAGGTTACTGGGTCACGGTTAGGTTTGGTCCTGTTAATCTTTCGATTTTACACGTTGATTTGAAATGGCCTCTTAAAATTCCTTATATATTTCATTCATTTAAGGATGTGAAGTCTAATAAAAACAGAGGGCTGGGTGAGATAGTGTGTTGCATGCAACTGTTTCTGGGTCCACATCTTGAGAATTCTCAAGCTTGCGAAAGACATTCAAGTGTTTGACTGAAGGTAACTCTGTCTTATATTTTATCCAGTCAGAGACTTGTCAGATTCAACTAGTCACCTTAGACAGTTATGAGCGCTCTGAATGGTACGTCTAATCTGCATCCGGATCTGTTGCTATACCTGTATTTCCAAAACTACATAAATTACGGGTTATGTGTAAGTTCTTTAGCCATATGAATGTTGTCTAGTGATGTCTTTCTTGTAATGTTATCTAGTGATGTAGGCTTTCTTGTATCATGAAAGGCAAGAGGAACTTCGGATTTGCAATGTCATCAGACCATTTAAAATCGCGCGTGTTGGAAAGTGGAAAAAGTTGGTTTCAGTTCAAAAGGCCATTGTCTCGTGTCTTTTTAACATTTTTTTACACAGATGTACTTTGATACCATGTAATTCACACCGTTCTCGTGACAGTTCTAATCCTTCACGTTTTCAAGAAGATTAAGAAATGTTTTTATAATGAATTGCATTCAGCAAGTTAAGCCAGGTATAACGCGTGTTTTATCTGCAAGACTGTAGATATTGTTAGCCTTGAATAGAAAGTGGAATTAACCTAATCCAGACAGAAATAATGAGGAACAGCAGTGGAGCAGTTTGCTAATAACTGATGACAGTTGATGATTACCAAGACGAGGCTCAGCCTTTTAATTAAAATGTGACCGACAACTGATCGCTAATGTGCGTTGTTATTCTGTCATTGGACACGGGCCCAAAGCTGTATGGCTCTAGTCTTTAATAATGTATCATCTCACAGTTTGAGTGTATGGCTGACATTATGGTATTTCTTCTTAATGACGTTTTGGTCAGCTCTTTTACAATGGAGAGGGTCAGTTTGTTAGTTAATCTCAGTTTCACTTTGGCTAACGTAAGTTATCACTATTATTTGTGATTTTATTTTCCATGTTTGTGCTTGTGTTGTCTGATTGAAAGAACTTGGAGCAATCGTAGAGACAGTGCCTTGGGTTTTACCTCGGGCCATTACCATCTGCCATTACCATCTGCCATTAAGCTTATCGGCCAGATTTGCAGAACAACAGCACCAATATGCAGTAAATGTGCCTCGCTGTCGAACGTCTCGGTTCCAGAGGTCCTTTATCCCTGACACCGCTGGAATGTGGAACAGTCTCCCTGAGGGTGTTGTGCAATTGGAACCTCAAAAGTTGAAGTAAAAATGCAACCCATTACTACCCTAAAATAATTCTCCATGTATTTCATTGATATACTTGTATTTTTACTTATTTATTTGATTATATGTTATCTTATTTTTTTCTTTTCTAATAACTTGATCCCTTCTTCCAGTATTTCCTGGTACCTTCTGTTATTTCTTTCAAATGAACACCATATTCTTTGCAAGCTTGAATTTCAAGTCAGTAGCCTCTGTGAGCTTATTTCATTTGAACAGGGTACATATTCTGAATAATAATAATAATAATAATAATAATAATAATAATAATAATAATAATAATAATAATAATAATAATAATAAGTTGAAGTTCAGAAACAGCTAGAATCCTTCAAGGAGGAAAATGAACAACATTCACTTCACCGAAACGAATGAGCCAATTGTTTTATCTTAATGGCTAATTATTATTATTATTATTATTATTATTATTATTATTATTATTATTATTATTGTGAAAATGAAACTTTTACGTGTCAGGATTTCAGAGCATTTCCCCAGCGAACCACGTAGGCATGCAGTAGCCACATTTGGCAGAGTATTCATCGGGAATTTTACTGTTTTAAGTAAATCTTCTTGCTATGCTTTTCCTTACATGGAAAACCCATGACCATGTTGTTGGTTTAGCCAACTGCAGTTGGATAGAACAACGCTAACCTTATGTTCTAAAGAATAGACCCCGTTCTTCAAAGGTCGGGTGGAACTGTGATAAAAAAAAAAAATGATGTAAATCCTTGTTCCTTTTCGTGACAAGCTGAGGTCCCACCATGCGTGTTGCAAGCCAAGGGCAGACGTGACAGTATTGTATGCTCTTTACAAGAAGCTCTGTATGATAACTGTATTTTCAAGGTGTGGCTATGGCTACGTTTACGGGGCCGTATGATAGGCATCAAACTCTGATGATAGGTGAACCGCACGTAATTACTAATGTACGAATCACTTCCCACCATACCCCCAGCAACAACCCATTTATAAGTACGATCCGCGCATATGCGTGCGTTGTTAACGTTTTTAGTTACGTATGACGCAGGAACATTAATAGCAGACTATCGCATGTTCCCCTTTAAATGCGTCTGTTTTTGCCCATCGTTCTAAATCAAAATGCCAGCGGAATTCATCTGGCACGACAGGATTAACTCAGCTGTAAGATGTAGCTGTACAAGAGAAAATTATTAAGAGTACAGCAAATCAGCGCATGCGCCCTGTTAATGTTTATAGTTATTTATAGCACAGGTGCACCAATAACAAATCAGCGCATGTGCCCTGGCAATGCCGTTGTTTCTTTACCAAATTATTCCAAACCTACGTGCCGACGAAGCTGGGATTCGCAGGGAAATACTGTTCGCAAGATGAGTTTATCTCAGCATTTATTGAATGCAAAATGGAAAATTTTGGCAACTGTACAATTTATATTCTGAAGAAGTCAATTATTCAATTTGTATTTTATATGATTGGTGTACAGTTACTTCCACATGTAATTGCCAGCTAGCATTGTCATTGTATGAGTCAAGGATTAAAAGATTAACTATCACAGTATATCCGTTTCGTTTACCATGTGTAAATACTATTGTACGGACCAGCTAGCCTACTTCTATACCCCCTAACGTCAATCCATTTACTAGTATATACACCGCTGGTGGACTTAAGGTATCAGCGCATGTGTCGTAAACAGCTCATGTGCAATTACAGCAATTTAATGATGGAACAAAATGAAATGGACCAAAGTGGAAGATTAAAAGCAAGAGCACTAATTAGAGAATATATTCCCGCCAGTCCCATCGAGGTGAAACTACGACATTTGTCAATTAGGCTATACTGAAAATAGGCCTACGTGATAGCCATATCACTGAGCTCATTGAAATTCTGTCTACTGAATTATGGCAGGGGGAATTTCCATGGCGTCGAATCTTCTGTAACTACCATAACTATTTAGAAGGGGTCGCCCAATGAATGTTTACCTAAGTTTCATCAATATCTATAAATCCGTTCTCGAGATATGTTTACTCAGTCATACACGTATACATGGTTGACACCAGTACCTCATGAATTAGTGCTTAAGTATAAAGCAATAGTTTCTTGAATTAAAACAATATAAATAGCAGATAAAAACTGAGAAGTACATGAAAGCTAAAAAAAAAATAAAACAAAAGTTGAGTGTATACAAATGTATTTGCCCTCCAGCAAGAGAACGCAAAACCGTGAATAGAAGGTGCCGCCCTCTGGCGCAGACTAAGGTTTGGGAAAATTATAGAAGCACCACCTTACGTAGGGCAAGAAAATGGGCCACTTGCGATAATCCAGGTGCAATGAATAGCCGGATACTTAATTCGATTAATCAGATAGGACTAATAACTGAAAGCAGGGATTACACTGTACGTCGGAATCCAGAGCTTAAGCTTGGTGTATTGTAGTGGTATGAAATGGATGGCCGCGAGTCAGTACATTAGCTGTAGGTTTGTTAAGTAATTTGGTCCTGAAAATACGGAGAAATATGAATTCAAAATTGCTCTAGTTTGTCTGGTAATATCATGGGTCACTCTCACTGGTTATAGCAGAATGCTAGTTTTGAATTCTGCTGGTTTGGAGTTACGTCGAGTGTGAATCACTTTTTCAGGTCATTGGACAATTTCCTACCTGTCACATTGCTTCACCTTTTGGAATCTTCCCCCAAAAATAAAAGTAAAACGGAATTGGGAGAATTGAAATGTTATCGAAAGCTGGCGAACGTTGGTTACCTTAAGTTGCCGGTACATTTTCTTTGAATGGTGAGACAGGTGCACGTTTTCTTGTTAGCCGTAGTTCCTTTCTCGGTTAGTATGGCAAATCGATTGTTATGCTTGGAATTTCTTAAGTAATTTCTTAGTTTAGTTCACTTTAAAGACAAATAATTAGGCCTATTTCATTGCAGTATTCTAGGCTGAGTTTTTAAATTTGTTACGTTATGTTCGTAAACTTTTTCTTAGTACTTCAAATTTATGCACGAAAGTTATGGCGTATTTGAACTTCTAAACAAGCGAGATTCCTAGAGCATTGTTTTATATAAATTTCCAGTTGAACAATAATTATCATCCGAACGCGGACCATTACCAGGGATTAACACTTATTATGGACATTAACGATAAGCTATCACAAGATGCCAACGTCTGCCTAAATAAAGATAACCTGTACATGACAGAAACGAACCATGAATATTGTTTTTATTAGAAACTTACACCGAAAAAATTTTTTTATTGCTGCCTAATTTCAATATAATTAGTTAACCATTTTTATAATCTGTTCAAATTATTTATCAACAAGTACGGAGATTATTTTGTAGCACAGTCAAGTTTCTACGACTTCAGAAACCGTAATCTGGTTCTGTTTGGATATTTGTTTAATTTAATATGTGATTAGTATAGAATGTAATTGCCAAGGTACTACAAACTAGTACACCTCTAAAATTAAAAGCCGAGGTCAACATGTAATTATGAAAGTCTGGTTGTGGTGACAGTCACTTGCTTCTATATCTGTTAGGGGATTTGTGGTTTGTGGTCAGACGTCATTCGTTGGTATGACTCACTTTGCTAATAATATTCAAGAAAGAGGGGTATGACCGTATGGGTGGAGTATGGCGTTACGAAGTGTATTTTTGCTCTGGACCCATAATAAAGGATGGAAGCTAAAGAAGGGCTCAATTTGCAGACGAAAATATTGAAAATTTTTGACAAAAAAAAACCAGGATTTAGTATAAAATCGTCACGAGAGATCAGTGGCCCCCATCTTCCACATTATGTTGTTTGGTAAGCCACGAAGCTTCCGAGCTTAATTAGTGTTAATGTTATAAGCTATTGTTAATAATAGGATAGCACCTTCAGCAGCAACATTAACAACACACTGTCAAGACTTTATGGATTATTTTTAAAACTGCCATTACTTTCAGATACGTCACAGTATCTGGGTCATGCATATGGTAACTAGTAATTGACAGGTGAAGCCTCTTATGGGAAAATCTTAAAGTTTGCTTTGGTTACACACACACACACACACACACACACACACACACACACACACACACACACACACACACTCTCTCTCTCTCTCTCTCTCTCTCTCTCTCTCTCTCTCTCTCTCTATATATATATATATATATATATATATGTGTGTGTGTGTGTGTGTGTGTGTGTGTGTGTGTGTGTATGTGTATATATGAATTGTCATATAGTCTTCAGAGAAAATTTCCTTGTTTGTTCAAGCTCATTGCATTCTATTTTTTTAAAGTTGCTGGCGGTATCTTGGCCCAATAACGTTGACTTTGAGTGATCACCTGTCTTTTTAATGGTTGCTGGAACATTGCTGGTCTAAATAAATAATTATATTGCCTTAATAACTCATTGTTGGCAGACAGTGATTTGTTTATTTTAGCAGAAGGTCTTGCTGTGATAACGAGATAATGTACTAGTATAGAAGAGGGATATGTTATGTAGGGAATACTATGAAATTTTTTTTTTTTTATTTTAATGATAGTGATTGCTACCTGTCGTGTTCACTGGTATGCAGTTTGTTATATAGGCTATATGTTCGATGATTCTGGGTGTTTTGCCAACTTGTTTTTTCGATACATGTGAGACCATGACGTTTAGGCCTATAACATTCGTTTTAATCTCGGACATTTATGGTCTAGAAGTAATGTACGTTCACTGATAGCTGTCCCAATGATAACGGCGCCAGAGGTCTTTTAGGCTTACCTACATGCGCTATGGTGACATTGTCGTAGAGAACGAAGGATTTTGTCTTATGTATGGAGGCGAGACTTGGTTGCATTTTTCAGTGTATGTTTCGAACTAAGCTTTATATTCAGCTTTGTGTGTATAGTAATCTGGAGCTAATGGCTGTTAGGATCTCTGTATTCAGTGACTTTAGCTATGTGTGTAGTTTATTATTTTGTATTTAAATATCGGATTCAAGGTGGAATGCTTCTTATAGTTCAGAAAAGCTCAATCTAATTATTTTGGTGAGGTCTGTAGCCATGACACAAAAGCGGTTAAACTAAAATGGGAA
>NC_089742.1:53569270-53594270 GCF_040412425.1 Macrobrachium rosenbergii
TCAGGGATACTGAATTAGCAGTGATTTTGATCGTCGGAGGTATTTTCAGGTGCACTCGTGTTGGAGATGCGAATTGCAAGGGTGGTTAAGTGGTGCTGATGAAATTTGAAACATATCCTAGATAAAATTAGATATTTTATTATATAAATCCGAGGGAAGTGTGCGTGGTAGTGCGAATTTGCTACTCAAGCACCGTAGTTTGAATAGATTGTTGGTACTTGGACCATGTCGTAAATGCAGCTCCCCATTCGTTGTTTTTTCTCGTCGGTTTTAATATACAAACGTGACGACGATGGATCACCAGAAACCCGTACCCAAAATTACCAAAGACGAGGAAATGGCGGAGGACGGTGACGACGAGAGAGGGGAGACCTCAGAGGAGCGTTTGACAGAAGAAGAACTGGAGGCCCTCGTCAAGACCGAGCCGGTGAAGTTCTGCGTCTGCAGTTCCGACGACGAAGGCGACAGTCGTGCCAAAAGCAAACCAGCTCAAGACCAGAGTCGCAGAAGAGGAGGGGAACAGTGCTGCCTCACGAAAAAGAATCGCTGCTGTTGCTGTCGCTGGCAGTGTTTGCTGACGATGGCGCTCGTCAGCTTCCTATCTCTGATGGCAGTTTTAGCTTGGATGGACAGTTTCATTCAGGAATCCGTCATCAATGGCCTTGTCATGCAGGAGGGCACTCCTAAGGACGAGATGTGGAGGACGGCCAAAGTGCCAGCCTTGTACACCGTTCGCATCTTTAACCTGACAAATCCGTCCCAGTTCATGGCGGGGGACCCCCCTCGAGTCGTCGAAACAGGGCCGTATGTTTACCAGTACCGGGAACTCAAAGAAAAAGTTCAGTACAACACCGACGGCACTGTTAGATACCAAGGGCGGCCTCTGTATTCATTCCAGCCACACCTCTCCGAGGGAAGGGAAGAGGACGTGGTCACCACCGTCAACATTCCCTTCGTGAACGCGGCCGAAATGGTGAAGAACGTTAAGGTTGTCAAGACGATCATGAAAGTACTGAAGAAAGTCAATGACTTCGACACAATTAGGACGGTGACTGTGAAGGAACTCTTATGGGGTCACAGGTCCCGGGTGCTGGACTGGGCGCGCTCTATGCACCAAGACGTGCCCTACCCGCACAAAGAGTTCGGTCTCTTGATGGGGCTGAACAATAGCCTCCAACCTCCGTACGTCATGCACACGGGCCTCAACGACCCTTCGCGAATGAACCAGATCGTGACCTGGAAGGGAAAGCAGCTCTTGGATTTTTGGTTCGGGACCGAATGCAACGCCATCAAGGGCACCGATGCCAATGGCTTTTCCCCGGGGCTCTCGAAGGACGACAAACTCTTCATCTTCAACGGCCAGTTGTGTAGAACCTTGTCTTTGGTCTATAACAGTACCGTGAATCGACAGGGACTGGAGGCCTACCGTTTCACTCCGCCAGACGATATATTCTCGTACGGGCCAGAAGCTCCGGAAAATTTGTGCTACTGCGGCAAGGAAGGGTGCCCTTTGAACGGCCTCGTGGACATGAAGCCCTGCTACTTCGGGGCTGCGGTGGCCTTCTCTTTCCCGCATTTCTACACGGGCTACCCTAAGCTTTGGCATGCTGTGAAAGGCTTAAGGTGAGAATAGAAGGCACGCCAAATTCGACGTTTAATGTTTTTACCCTTTTTTTATTTTCTCTGATGTCTGATTTGTTTCACATACGAAACTGACTAACAATAACAATTCCCCTATTTCTTGTTATTGAAGGTATTAGCGAGTACTGAATACACCCTCGAGCGCGACTCAGCAGATGCGATTTACCATAATTGGTCGTAATTGGAGTGAGTTATCAGGTTGAAATCTTGATAAAATCTTGAAAACGAACAGTAATTACGGTATGCGGTATTTGGAGCCCGTGAATGAATACATTCTTAATGAACACTTGATGGTGAACTAATACGTAAGGTTTATTGGAGATGAGTAATAGTAAAAAAAAAAAAAACTTAAATGTAGTTACTGTCAGAGTAAACATTTATAATTGGGAGTGTGGTATTTAATTATTTTACAAACAATATAACAAATCTGTATGGCAGCTAAGGTTTATTGTTGTCTGTCATCTGCTTGCAAAGGAACACTTCGATCAGTAGTGTGTTTTGTGTTGTCTTCAGGTAGCTGTTAATCAGCTCAGTGGCCTGGTAAAACTAAGGTATACTTAATTTAGGTCAACTAAAGATAGTGTGAATACTCCACCGAAGTATTGCTTCTTTCTATCATTCTTCAAGAGTACTGCTGTGCAGTACATCAGAAATTACTATCGCAGCCTAGTGGATTGTCTTTCATGTATTAAATTTGTTTCCTTTTGTTCTGCATAGATGGAGAATTGTATATTGAAGGGTCTGTTATTATGGTCTTCCAATGCGTCACCATCGTGTGTGTGTGTGTGTGTGTGGATGATGATGAGCCGAGAGAGGCAAGGGTCGGGGGTGGGGACACCTGCTTAGTTTTGGATATTAATTTCTTTACTGGAGAGAAAGGAGGGGAAAAGGTCGAGGTTTAATAATAAAAATTTGGTATTGTTACCCAGGGTTGGTTTTTACCGACTGTTGAGATCTCTTTTAATCCCATAGTTTGTCTTCACGTCACAAGTGGCTTTACTTATTCTTTACTTAAGACTTTTTGAATTGCTGTCTACTTCCATTCACGTGATACTTCATGGTGCATGGCAGAACAGGGACTCGTATCTTTCACCTCAGTATCAGATAATTACCCGCCTTTTTTGTGGCTATGCCACGGTGACGTATATATATTCGGTATCCATTATTCATCGTTTGTTAAAAAAAGGAAGGAAGTGGATTCTGTTTATGTTAGTAGTCGTGGCAGGGTTTGTTACAGTCCTTTCCGGTTATACTCTTTGTCAGTTTACTCTTGTCTATGGTGTCCGTATGGAATTGCAACGCCCCATGCAATGCAGCAGTTAATTAATGCAGTATGTATATATCATAGTTGTAGATATAAATTCGTAACGTTACTAAGCTCTTCGTTGGGAGAGTCGGTAGAGCTGTGGACTAGCACTCGCTAGGCCCGAGTTCGAGTCTCCGGCCGACTGATGAAGAGTTAGAGGAATTTATTTCTGGTGATAGAAATTCGTTTCTCACTATAATGTGGTTCGGATTCCACAATAAGCTGTAGGTCCCGTTGCTAAGTAACCAATTGGTTCTTAGCCACGTAAAATAAGTCTAATCCTTCGGGCCAGCCCTAGGAGAGCTGTTAATCAGCTCAGTGGTCTGGTAAAACTAAAGTATACTTAACTTTTTCGTAACGTTACCATCAATTGTACAACATAAAGGGAACTTAGTTCCGCTGATAGAGCAGGGAGGTAGATTTTTTCTCGCTTAGCCTATAGCCTAAAAATAGCGTAAATATCAACAACACATTCTTGAAAAACTCTTTCTTCCCTCTCAGATGTCGGTGGTTATTCATTGCTGTTGGAATCAAGCACCCACGGTCTGTTGCAAGATTTTGAAAAATTTCTTTCCCTTAAGGCAGGCCCTTTAACACTACGCTTAACCATTTTGTTTGTGAAAGATTTGACGATTACGTCTTTATGTCATTTGTATCCATTACGTGTACCGTACTTTGTAATGTCGTTGATTTCAGTTGCCATGTCGGTAACCGTAGATCTGGAGTTGCCTGTTAGATAATTTACTGACCCGATCATTGCATTATCTCCTTTTTAAAGTCTCTTCTCTCTTCAGTTTTCATTCCCCGCCCCCGGGTCCCTTTTGTGTGTGTTTGCGCAAGTGGTTCGACCCTTCAGAGTTAATGAAGACTGTCGAGGAGGTCGACAAGATATGGCTGCTTTTGAAGGGTGCGATAAAGATAGTGATAAGAGCTTTAATCAACTTATCGCTCTCGAGTTCTGTTTTTTGGTCACGGGAGCGATTCAGTAGCTTTTGCCTATTTAGGACTCGATTCGGCTTCCTTCCTGCGTTTTTCTTTGTTCTTTTCGGCGTCGTCGACCATGGCTGGCGAGACGCCAGATGACAGAAAAGTAAGCTGTGCTCTTTCTATTACTCAAATGCATTGAGTTTCTCTCTCTCTCTCTCTCTCATATATATATATATATATATATATATATATATATATATATATATATACAGTATATATGTATATATATACTGTTTATATTTATTGCTAGATAGATATAGATATACAGTATATACATCATACAATATACAGATAAATGAGTAAATTAGTCTCTCTCTCTCTCTCTCTCTCTCTCTCTCTCTCTCTCTCTCTCTCTCTCTCTCTCTCTCTCTCTCTCTCTCATTATTTTACTGAAACGTTCCAACGGGTCGCCGTCAAAGTCAGTATTTTGTATTCGTCATCACAGCCAGGAAATGACTATATAATATCTGCTCCGTAGTGTATTGTAACAACGCTCATTTGGACTCAAATAAGATACAAAGATCCACTGTCTTTTTATCTTATTTATTAGACGGATATAGGAAAGTTTGTTCAGAAGATACACAGTATCTTTTTGTCTAATTTATTAGACTGGTATCTAAGATACTTTAAAAAGATACACAATATCTTTTCCTCTTATTTATGAGACGGATATCCAGGATACTCTGTTGAGCCAGTTATGGCTGGTCAGGAAATAAACAGACCATTTACCAGCTTGATTATTCATCCTCGTGAGCCTTTTGTATGTGCTGTGATTGCTTGCAGCAGTTTAGGAAAGACTGTAGCGTGCTTCTGAGAAGCAGAGGCGTGACGCTACGTGCTTTCAAGTCGAGACAAAAGCTTGAGTTCAACTTAAGGATACTTGCCCACATCCTGTGAAGGGTCCCGGCCGGTTATTTGGTTCGATAGGTGAATTCGGCACGTTATTATTATTATTATTATTATTATTATTTTCGATAAGTGACTTCAACACATTATTATTATTATTATTATTATTATTATTATTATTATTATTATTATTATTATTATTATTATTATTATTATTATTATACATAGTAGTATATTTGTAGCAGCAACATTTGCCAGTCTCATAATCCTCATTCCGGTTTGTAAGTTACTCCATTCATATGAAACTGTCTTTTAATTATTGCATAGACATCGGCCATATCACATCTTGCTTCTAGTCGTCTCAACTGCTAAAAGAAATGTTGTTTTATCTCCTATGAAGATGCTTACCGAGTGGTGGAAGCTGTCTTTTAATTTTTTCATAGACATCGGCCATACCGCATCTTGCATCAAATCGTCTCAACTGTTAAAAGAAATGTTGTTTTGTTTCCTATGATGATGCTTACCGAGTGATTCAATTAGCTACACAGCGTTTACTCCTTCATGCATCAGCGGGACTTTGATTGTATTCAGTGCATATTTGCACTCTGTCACGGCCGTTTTCGCCTTCACGCACAAGGGATCAGCTTCTGTGGTGTGCGAGTTCCTGTCTGCGAGCCACTGGGGTGTGTGCTGCCTTTTTTTAGTTTTCTGTAAAAGAAAACTATTGCGCCGGTTTTGTCTGTCCGTCCGCACTTTTTCTGTCCGCCCTCAAATCTTAAAAACTACCGAGGCTAGAGGGCTGCAAATTGGTGTGTTAATCATCCACCCTCCAATCATCAAACATACCAAATTGCAGCCCTCTAGCCTTGTTAATTTTTATTTTATTTAAGGTTAAAATAAGCCATAATTATGCTTCTGGCAACGATATAGGATAGGCCACCACTGGGCCGTGGTTAAAGTTTCATGGGTCGCGGCTCATACAGCATTATACCGAGACCACCGAGAGATAGATCTATTTTCGGTGGCCTTGATTAGCCTATACGCTGTAGCGGCCGTACAGAAAACTCGATTGCGCCAAAGAAACTTCGGCGCATATTTTACTTGTTTATATTTGCTAATAATTTTCCGCTCACTTCGTATCATTAAACGCTCGAGACTCTCATAGGTAATTTTGTCGGTCAAGGTCAGGTGGCAAATGGTTTGCAGTGCGTACATGATTCGCTGTATTTACTAATGTTTATTTAGCGCTCTTAATTCTCATTCGTTTCCTGTTGATTGATGTTTTTATTATCAGTCAGGTTGCATTCAGCCTTAATGATCATGCATCATGTTTTCTTCAGTTCTGTTCATCTTTTAAAAACATATTTATCGGCGGAAATTTGTGCAGGTAGTTAAGAAAATTCTCCAGGATATGTGAGTAATCTGTCGCCAACGTAACTTGAATGATGACGACAAGTTTTATTATTTTTTTTAATGATCAGCTGTGTGTCACCTTACAGAACTGCTGTGTCTTGGCTTTGGTTCCTTAGAGCGTTAAAATTTGGCCAGAACAGTTTTTTTTTTTTTCTATTTTACTATAGGTATATTGCTTCTCTGAATAATGATCATAACTTAGGTGTTCTATACTCGGAAGGGTGATTTGTTTAGTAATTTATTGCTTAAATTCAGATTGAACAAGTAAATTATGCAATCGAGTTTTCTGTACAGCCGCTACGGCGTGTAAACAAGGCCACCGAAAATAGATTTATCTTTAAGTGGTCTCGGTATAATGCTGTATGAGCCGCGACCCGGTGGTGGCCTATTTTATACCGTTGCCAGAAGTACGATTATGACTAAATTTAACCGTAAATGAAATAGGAAATACTGAGGCTATAGGGCTGCAATTTGGTATGTTTGATGATTGGAGGGTGGACGATCAACATACCAATTTGGCAGCCTCTACTGTAGTTTTTTAAGATGAGGGAAGTGACAATAAAGTGCGTGACTTATGCATGTGCCGGTAATAGCTTTCAGAAACTAAAAACTGACAACCAGTGAGGTATACTGCTATCCCCTGTAGTGCATACAAGTTTGTAAGGAGTTTGGTGGATGGAGTTACTTGCCACTTGAAACTTCCCCTAATGAAAAATTCGTCTCAACAACCCTGAGTAGCCATGAAATTCAATAATCATTTCTAGTTAGGGAACTCTCGAAAGTAATCTCTTCTCGTTATCAGTTCAAATTCCTTGCCACTCTTCAAACGTAGGTAAAATGTAATTTGAGCTATATTATCTATATTTTTATGTACGTCGGTAAAAGTACTTCTTTGCTTATCAGCTTCAGGCAGGGAGATATATTCTTGTCTACCTTGTTATTATCGATATTTTCCACGTGCATTGCAATGGGACTCATGCAACCTGAATATTATTGTACTAACAAAATTATATTTTAGCGCACCACCCCACCTTTTATGTAATTGTGAATTTTATTATGCAGACAGAATTATAATTCTGTTAATTAAAAACCCCACCTTTTCTGTAATAGTGAATCTCCTTATGCTGACAATTATATTTCTGCTCAGTGCACCAGCCCACCTCTTATGTAACTGTGGCTCTTAGGCTGACAGAATTATATTTCTGTTAATTCAAAACCCCATCTTTTCTGTAATAGTGAATCTTATTATGCTGACAGAATTATATTTCTGCTCAATGCACCACTCCACCTTTTATGTAATAGTGAACCTTATTATGCTGACAGAATTACATTTCTGCTTTATGCACCCCCCCCCCAACATTTTATGTAATTGTGATGGATGTGCGAAATAAAACATGTTACGACGCACTTATCTCGAATCTTTTCCTGCCTCGGTGCCCTTAGCAGTCTCCCCAGGGACGTGTGAGTGGTCAAGTTCGACCTCCCAGAGACAGCTGCACAGTACGCCGTGTTGTATGTAGCGCGAGTTTAGTTAGCTTGTGTAAACTAACAACCCCACCCAGTCTATGAGTGGGTTTAAAGAGATTGAAATGTGTTTTACTCGTATTCAAGGGACGATCTCTCTCTCTCTCTCTCTCTCTCTCTCTCTCTCTCTCTCTCTCTCTCTCTCTCTCTCTCTCAAGAGCGAAAGCTTAGGAAAACCTGTTGACGTAAGTCATCTTGCTGCGTCAAAACGAATGCTATATTATAGTTAGAAAAAAAGGGGGGGAACTGGGGAGCCTCGACGAGGTAATTTTTAAGCTCTAGTGTGAAACTGTTCACCAGATTCATTTCTCTCCCTCTCTCTCTCCTCTCCGTAAAATATATATATATATATATATATATATATATATATATATATATATATATATATATATAATATATATATTATATATATATATTACCCCTGTGTCATCTATATGCATAAGCAAAACCAATGTTACGCATTACGCTTTTTACGCGGTGAAATTGAACGTGCGCATACAGAACTGGATGGGGCGTAAATATTCACAGGACACAACGCTGTCCTAAAGAAATGAAGACCTTTCTCCCTGGACCCAAACCCAAGCAGCAGAAGACGACGAAGCCGGAAGATATAAACTTTGGGTCTAAGGATATGAGACGAACGAAAACAGATTATTGTCTATTTATGGCCCCCATTCCTTATGCCGTTTTCTCCTGCTTTGGCGAGCGAGATGCCGAAACCAATTTTTCATGTACACTCTATTTACCGAAGATCGAGTTCTGCTGGCAGTGTAAACACGAAGATCGTCATTTCGTGTTGACTTAACCCCGCCGAACATCAATGCACTTGGGAGATTAAAGGCGTTATCAGTTATCCATTAGAACGGCTACGGTGGCCTCCTCTCTCTCTCTCTCTCTCTCTCTCTCTCTCTCTCTCTCTCTCTCTCTCTCTCTCTGGAAAAAGAGCGAGAACTTAGGAAAAAGTGTTAACGAAAGTCATCATAGCTACGTCAAAATGGATGCCATAACTGTACTTCCATTTATATTATCTTTCTTCCATCTTGCTATCCACCCTCTCCTGACAATTATTTCATAGTGCAGCTGCTAGCGAGGTTTTCCTTGCTACACCTTTCGAACCTACCTGCTCTCAGTTTCCTTTCCAGCGCTGAATGACCTCATAGGTCCCAGTGCTTGGTCTTTGGCCTAAATTGTATATTCCATTCCATTCCGTATTATAGCTTTAAAAAAAAGCGCGAGAGCCTCGACGAGGTAATTTTTAAGCCCTCTAGGATGAAACTCACTCTCTCTTTCTCTCTCTCTCTTTCTCTCTCTCTCTCTCTCTCTCTCTCTCTCTCTCTCTCTGGCTTTTTGTACTACGGTTCTTGAGTCGCCGAGTGTGTGTGTGCTTTGATGAAGCCTTTGCTTACTCTGCAAATAATCTCCGCGGGGCGTCAGTCACTCTCGTCTGTGGCGTGAGTCACTCCTTGTGCACACGAACGCTTAGTCTACCACCGCCAGAGAGAGAGAAGGACTTATTAGATCCTTCGCAAACGACTTGTGATGACGACCTTGGGTTTAATGGTTTCCTTCACGTGATGCTCTCGTTTTTTTTTTTTTTTGTTTTTCGTGGGGGGGTGGGTTCGTTCTCTCTTAGTGGGGAGGTCGAAATTTCCGAGCTATTAAAAGCACTGTATTTGATCATGTAGGCCTATATAAGAGGTTAAAAAACTCAGATGACCAAATAACAATTAGCAAAATGTAAGGAAAAGCAACAAAGTTCACATTTTATGTAGAGTGCAGAGATGGAGTCCCGTAAGGTGCGTTTACCGAGATTTTATTCATGCTAACTTTCATCATCTGGATTATCAGTAATTTTTTTTTTATTTCCATCATCGCATTCCAGTTTATTTTTAGTTAGTGATTTCAAATGCCCCCTCTTCTTTTTCCTTTTGTTTCGAAATCGCTGAAGCTCCAGACTTCCTGTGATTCTGTTATTGTCCCATTTAATAGCTCAAGAAAGGACCTAGAATCTTTACATGTCTTTAATTTCATGGATGTGCGTTTAGTTCATCCATCAGTATAAAAGTAAAGGTTGATATTTTATTGGAAGGCGTCTCTAAAAACATTTGATAACAGTGTTTTACTTTATACTTTTAGCAAGCTAAAATAGGTTCGAATCCCGTACGTGATAGAGAAGTCCTTCTTTAATTCCTCGTATTTCGGTGATTTCATTGGAAATAATGTAATACACACACACACACACACACACACACACACACACACACACACATATATATATATATATATATATATAATATTTTTTTCAGTATATCTATTACTTTTATTTATGTGACTCCAGATTCCATATGCGTAACCTTGACAGCTGCAGTCAAAAAGCGCACCTCGTAATTACACGCTAATTTAAAGTGCCTCTTCTTCATTTTTAAGTAAATTTTAATGAGTGCGTTTTCCGCTTCTTAACTGGTCTGATCATCCCATCTAATTGCTTATGCTGGCCGCAGGGCAGAGGGCCGCGTTGAGTAATATCCGTTTTTGACAGCATTGTGTCGCGCGGTCATCAACTTCTGCGCCGCCGTAGGTATAATGTAATCATTTGTCCCCCTTTGTTCTGCCAGCGTCACGGGCGGTAACGTTTTGGATTGCTTTTGGGGACTCGAGTGCCTTCCTTTGTTTATCCTTCGGCGTGTCCTGAGGCCAATCCTGTCGGAAACGCCGATGGGAAAGGAAATCGCAGGCGACTTGCATTATCCCACTGCGTTGTCGCGTTTGTAGCCCAATTATTTTTTATTCTCTTTTAATGAGATGTTGCAAAGAATCGAGTGAGTGTAATGGCCTTTTTATTTGTGGGTTTTCCTTCGTAGTTTTGTGGGGTTATTCTTGCTTGCAAGGATTATCAAGGGGCGATAGGGTTGGTAATCTGTGATATGTTTAGATATTGCAGAAAATAACTGGTGATCAGGCGTTTTCAGTGGAACTTGAATTCGCGATTTTAGATGTATAGTCTCTCTCTCTCTCTCTCTCTCTCTCTCTTTAGTTATCCATGTTACTTGTGCTCACGTCAAGAGCCGAATTTGGTCAAGAATCTTTTTACACCGCTAATGAACAAGACGATGCAAATCTTTGCGCATCAAACATGTTTTGTTGTTTACAGTCAGCCAGCTGCAGCAGCACGGGACACACACACACACACACACACTCTCTCTCTCTCTCTCTCTCTCTCTCTCTCTCTCTCTCTCTCTCTCTCTCTCTCTCTCTCCAGATGGTCGTTTACCCGGCTCCTCATATCAAAGCCGTTTAGCTTAATTGATTCATCGCTAGTGACTGCACAGTCGAGTTCCTGTCTCCTGATGCGCGCATTCTTTGTCGCGAGCGCGTGCGCGTGCATGTCCTTTGATCATTAGATTTGTTGTTAGCTAAGTATTGTGATGCAACATGGTATTAATTGTCCGTTGTTTGTTGCTATATCTCGTAGGTGGGAAGTGCCGTCAGTGCACCTCATGCGGCGCACTGTAAGCAATACTTAAGATTAGTTGCCGCGTCCCTTTAGCCCCTAGCTGCAGCCCCTTTCATTCCTTTTATTGCACCTCCGTTTATATCCTTTTTCTGCATCTCAATTTCCACCCTCTCCTGACAATTGTTTTATAATGCAACTGCGATGTTTTTCTCATGTTACACCTTTCAAAACTTTTTATTGTCAGTTTCCCTTTCAGCTCTGAATGACCTCATAGGTCATAGCGCTTGGCCTGTGGCCGGAATTCTATACTGTGTCTTATGTATTTCTATAAAGGTCAATATCCGCTTTTTATGCTGTTTGAAAATATAGAATATAATTAGATTTATGAAATTCCATTTGGTTATATTTTCTCGTGCAGAAAATTGTCTAGAGAGAGAATTTTAGTGATGTCCTCTTTACTTAGTGAAATTTTTGTACGTTTTTCCATTATTTATCGTGCTGTGTTACCTCAGGTTGGTGGGTATCGCCTATGGGCGAGCTATATTATTCTTTTCGTCGAAGTGGTTAATCTAACCTTGGCTTCACCTAATTCCCTCAGCGTAGCTAATAATGGATTCTGATTATCTTCGATTGTTCTTTTTCGTATTGTTTTTCTGACAACGTATATTTTTAGATACCAGCACATTGGATTGATTATTACTCCACATAAATCAATATTATAACTGAATTAAGCCAATTGATGAATCTCTCTCTCTCTCTCTCTCTCTCTCTCTCTCTCTCTCTCTCTCTCTCTCCTTGGATATACCTATTTTTAGATACCAACACGTGATAATGTGATTGATTATTGCTCCACATAAATCAATATTATAACGAATTAAGCCAGTTGGTGACTCTCTCTCTGTCTCTCTCTCTCTCTCTCTCCGTTTGATTATATTTATTTTTAGATACCAACACGTGATTATGTGAGTGATTATTGCTCCACATAAATCAATATTATAACTAAATTAAGCCAATTGATGATTCTCTCTCTCTCTCTCTCTCTCTCTCTCTCTCTCTCTCTCTCTCTCTCTCTCTCTCCCTTTGATGTACTTATTTCTAGATAGCAACACATGGGATGGATTATTACTCCATAGAAATCAATATTGTAACTGAATTTAGCCAATCGTTGACTCTCTCTCTCTCCTTTCCTTTGATATATACTTATTTCTAGGTACCAACACATGGGATTGGTTGTTACTCCATAAAAATCAGTATTGTAACTGAATTTAGCCAATTGTTGACTCTCTCTCTCTCTCTCTCTCCTTTTCTTTGATATATACTTAATTCTAGGTACTAACACATGGGATTGGTTATTACTCCATAAAAATCAGTATTGTAACTGAATTTAGCCAATCGTTGACTCTCTCTCTCTCTCTCTCTCTCTCTCTCTCTCTCTCTCTCTCTCTCTCTCTCTCTGTCCTTTGGTATACTTTGCTCCAATCTGCCCACACACCAATTAAAACCGATGAAACCTTTGCCCTTCAATTCCACCACAATCCTAGAATTGGCGTCAGCTGCTGTCTATCTCAACCCACCCTGCATCGTAACCCAACCGAGGCTACTCATACATCATCATTTGCACTCACGGCCTCTAACCTATAGAATTATCTCCAATTATCTCTTTCACGTTATCTTAATTATTACGAACCAGTACCTATGTGTAAGCTTCAGCTGGAAGAGTTCTAGGATTTCCTACCGGGTGGCATTTTCCAGAGATGTAACCGAGTACCGGGACCTTTCTCCGAAAAAGCGGGACGCCATATCTTAAAAACTAACCATAGAATTTTCTTGAAAATGGTCTCATCATGTTTCCCACATCAAATATTGGATTGAGATTTAATCGAACTTTACCTAACCTAACCTAACCGAGGGGCATGGCAAAAAAACCGGGGCTGGTGCAATACTAGCATACATCTCAGGAATTTATACCGGGTGAGCCAAGATGCAATGCAATGCTGTCGGTCATTTTTAGCGACCCTGTCACTGAAGTAAGTCTCCCCGGCCCCCTCCCCTTGTGGGGTGTAACCGGTCATCTGGTAATCATTGTCCCAGTATGTACGGATCTTCGCCGAGATATTGGCTTGGTTTTTAGCCGATTGTTGTGGGTTGCAGTTGTGAGAGGTTGGGTGGGTGGAGGGGGAGACAGGAGTGATCAGTAGGCCGAAATGTTTACAGTACGAGAGGGTATTGATAGGGTAACTTCGCCCCTCTGGGATGAAACCATATGAAATACTATTATCGATATTATAGCTTCTTGTAATCATTTAGGATACATTTCTCTATATATAAATTGGATATTCAGTATCATACACATCTCATTTTCATACATATCCAGTAATTAGTATAAATGGCATTTGATGTTTTACTGCTTGATATTAGAACAAGTATTTTCATCAAAAGTATTTTTTTGTACGTTAACTTGTTTATTTTTAATTGCTTGTGGTTTTGCATTTTTCAGCTGGAGAGGGTTGAACACTGTAATTGAACAGGATATTAATTTTGCGTGCTTGAAAAGGCGTCAATTAAGTGTATGAAACCTTCTGATGGCATTTCATTGATGGGTTTCGCAACGTTCACCTGTAAATGCTTATGATGATGATGATGATTATATATTGTCCCCTATGTACAACATTTGACAACTGGAATGAAAGATGGCTAATGGAAGTGAATATGTTATTAGCAAAGAACGGTTAAGAACGTAACCATAATGATAATATAGAGAGATTTTTGCTTTCAATATTTCTTATTTTGGAGCATTTTTGTTGGCGCAAGGAAAAGACTTATCTGTTTACGTTGTCAGGTCAGGGAAACTCACACTACAAAATTTGCTACTTAATAAATGTATTTCTTTGTTAGTTATGTATATTCTACCGTACATTAATTTACTAAGCTATATATCCATAATAATAACTCACATTTTTGTGAAGCTGTTAAATGAAAAGCCTTTGATAAGCCACAGTTCAGTGTTTAGACAGGTCGATCTTTCCCTTCATGTAAAAAAATACAAATGAATAAAAAAAAATCCATAATCATCCTCGTAACACTGAAACAGTATTACACAAGGTCTAGAGACTAGGTATTATTACACACATAGGCTAACTGAATCCATTAGCGGAAGCCGGGCCAATTTAAGCCCTTACACCGATCATGCAGGAGGCAGATGTCTGAAGCCGGTGATCTGAGGCCAGCCAGCCAACCAGACGCTCAGCGCTGTGGGTGGAGCAAGGAGAATGGCATGCAGTGGAGTCAGTCAGGTTGGGGAAGGTGCTGCTGGTAGGAAGAATGAGAGAGAGAGAGAGAGAGAGAGAGAGAGGAGAGAGAGAGAGAGAAAAAGAGAGAGGATGGTAATAGGAGGAACGTGTGTGTGTGTGTGTGTGAGATGTAAGGGTTTGGGGAAGGGGAGGCATTATGATATATTTGAGACGTCTTCCCGTAACTGATATGGAGTAGGGGCTCTTCATATCAAAAGGATTCTCTCTCTCTCTCTCTCTCTCTCTCTCTCTCTCTCTCTCTCTCTCTCTCTCTCTCTCTCGAGTTGAAATGTAGTTTGCCGGTCTTCATTAAATGGATGGAATAAGTAATGGAAATATGCATCTCTCTCTCTCTCTCTCTCGGTCGACCGATCGACTTTATTGTGTGTTGCAAATTTACTGTAGTTTCGTATGATTTATTTTTATTGAGATAGATGGAGTGTCTAAAATCTTAGCGATCAAAGCATCTTAACTAAGTTTGCAATATTACATTCATTGCTAATGAAGAGGTTACATGTTTTGAAATAAGAAACAGGGGAAAGAATTGATGGATTACTTATAATAAATATCTATATAACGTCATTTAAAATGAATGATCTGTGTGAAAACTATTTTAATGATATGCACAGTATGTGCATTTTGTACATCCTCTATCATTCATACATTTTTAATATATACAAGTTACTCACATTAAGCCAACTTGGTTTTATGTCACTGGAATGTGAATCAAAAAGTAAAATTCGTTGCCATGAATTGTAATCAAAAAGGTTTCAAGACGGACTGAAAGAGAAGAAACACTATTGGTCAAATGGACCAGATTAGATGAGTTTGAGGTGGTTTGGTCATATATAGGAAATAGGAGAGAATGTGCTGGCAATGAGTCTTATTTGGAATTTTTTTTATAGGATATGGGAGAGTGAAATTTTAAATGTCACTAAGAAATTTTAGAACTATTCAGCCATATGTTTAAAGAACACAGTTATAAGAAGAAAAAGAACCAACGGCGAAGCAATAACTCGAGGTTCTGAAGTTTTCGCTTGTCCCTGATGCTGCTCGCTTACACACACACACACACACACACATTATATATATGTACGTGTGTATTATAAAAGAGAGAAGATGGATGCTTAAACACACACACACATATATATACATACATACATACATACATACACACGCGCATATATATTGTATGTGCGTGCGCGTGTTTGTGCGTATTACAAAAGAAAGGGAAGTTGGATGTTGTAAAATACTATACAATGCAAGAAATAGTCAAGAGCCCTCACGCGCGGTCCACTGTTGGCATTACTTAAGGTTCTTTGCAGCGTCCCTTCGCCCTCTAGCTGCAACCCCTTCCATTCCTTTTTTTACTGTACCTCCATTCATATTCTTTCTTCCATCTTACTTTCCACCTTCTTATAATTGTTTCATAGTGTGACTGCGAGGTTTTCCACCTGTTACACCTTTGTAACCTTTTACTCCCCTGTTATCCTTTCAGCGCTGAATGACCTCATAGGTCCCAGAGCTTGACCTTCGGCCCCAATTGTATACTCTATTCTATAATCAAGATCCGTAAAATTTTGAAACCAGAATATCTTAGCTAATCACGGGCTTTCTTCTTCGCGACTTACGGGATCTTTCCGTGTCTGATGAAGAAGATATTGTATAAAAAAAAAAAAAAAAACTACCTCATCTTCAGTAACGCTTGTCGCTGATATCGTCGGTGTTGGTGTTGGTCCCGGGAGGATCGTGTCCGGATGCTTGTTGGGTATGGACCTCGGGTAGGGCATGGATGTAGGGGTTGCCTTCACTGAAAATGTTTGGAGGTTTAACCCATGACCCCGGGGGGGGCGGGGATGGAGGGAGGCTGCTTTATCTTCAGCTGGGGAAAGAATCAGGAGGCAGAAACATTCCAAAGTGTGGGAAATTTCTCGAGTGCCCCAGAGCTTAGCCTAATTAAAGCTTTGAGACGGATGCTGATATTGTCACTTGTGTTTCTGAATATCTGATGAAAATAATGTTACTTTAATGCAGTATCTTGTTTAAAGCGACTAATGTCACTAGTGACTTTTTTAGTTTTCTGTAAAAGAAAACTTGTGCAGGCTTTGTCTGCTTGTCCGAACTTTTTCTCTCCGCCCTCAGACCTTAAAAACTACTGAGGCTAGAGGGCTGCAAATTTTTATGTTAATCACCCACCCTCCAGTCATCAAACATACCAAATTGCAGCCCTCTGGCCTTAGTAGCTTTTATTTTATTTAAGGTTAAAGTTAGCCATGATCGTACTTCTGGCAACGATATAGGATAGGCCACCACCGGGCCGTGGTTAAAGTTTCATGGTATAATGCTGTATGAGCGTATAGCATTATACCAAGACCACCGAAAGATAGATCTATTTTCGGTGGCCTTGATTATACGCTGGAACGGATGTACAGAAAACTTGATTGCACCGAAGGAACTTTGGCGCTTTTGTTACTTGTTTCATATTAAGATTAGCAAAATTATATTTAGGTTCCTTTACGTTTAAAATAACAGCTTGTAGGAAACTGCTCCTCATACCTTCGGGATATAATATATATATATATATATATATATATATATATATATATATATATATATATATATATATATATACTGTATATATATAATATATATATATACCCTCATACCTTCAGGATATATGTATATAAATACATATATATATATAATATATATATATATATATATATATATATATATATATATATATATATATATATATATACCCTCATACTTTCTGTTATATATATATATATATATATATATATATATATATATATATATATATATATATATATATATATATATATATATATATATATACCCTCATACCTTCAGGATATAATATATATATATATATACAGTATATATATATCCATGTATGAATTAATAACAATGAAAGGCGTGCTTCAAGTCATCCTTTTAATATCTTAAGTATTTAAGGAATTCAGAAGGCATGCGATGGAGAGAGAGAGAGAGAGAGAGAGAGAGAGAGAGAGAGAGAGAGAGAGAGAGAAGTGGTTGTGGGTGTGTACAGTATGTGCCTGGTTTAAAGAGATGGTGTCATGCAAAGGACATATTTACATGCAAGATTGTCAGTCGTCGCCGGTAACTGTTCATTACATGATTAAATCCTCGTAGGGGGGTAGCGCTGTCAGTGCACCTCTTACGGTGCACTGTAGGCATTACTTAAGGTTCTTTGCAGCGTGCCTTCGGCCCCTAGCTGCAACTCTATTTCCTTTTACTGTACCTCCTTTCATATTCTCTTTCTTCCATATTACTTTCCATCTTCTCCTATCAGTTGTTTCTTAGTGCAACTTCGCGGTTTTCCTCCGGTTACGCCTTTCAAACCTTTTACTGTCAGTTTCCCTTTCAGCGCTGAATGACCTCATTGGTTCCAGTGCTTGGCCTTTGGCCCAAATACTAAATTGAACAACTATATTCATTAAATAATTATATCGACACACATCTCTTGTTCTCCCAGATTAGTTCTTATATAACACGTCTATGTAGTCTAAAGGCATAATAATAATATCTCTTGTTATATTATAGTGCCAGATTCACCAGTGAGCGAGAGTCGTGAGTGAAAGAGAAGCCGAAAGATTCAAACAGACAGTAAAGCCAAGCTTGGCGGAAAGAAGTCGTTATGTGGTGTCATGAATTTTGTTCTGTGAAAATTGCGTCACTTTTTTGTTGACGTCCAAACGGTTCTGCGAAAAGTGAGAAATTCGCTCAAATTCGCTCACATGGTTTTAATCACGAGATGCTCGACGATTTCCTTTATACGAAGAGACACAGAGGGCTCGGCGAAGCAGTGTGAAAATGCATTACTCGATGCTTTTACTTTCCTAGTTTTTTGTATTTTTGATATTTTTGTTCGTGTTAGGTTAGGTGACCGCACCAACCAACGCCACGTTCTGTTTGTTTGTTTGTTAGTTTTCGAGTTATTTGATTAATATCGACTGGATTATTACTGCGCTTTCTTGACTGGGCGTTTAGGGCCGTGTTGTATAATTAATTCGTAGGAAACAAGAGTGGCGGCTGGAACATAAAAAAAAAGTTTTTTGTATTTCTGTTTCTAAAATTATTCGAGACCAGTCACGGGGAAACAAATCCATAGTTTTGTAGGCTAAGTGTATAAATATATTGAAAGATAAAAATATACTTTTTACAGTTACACAGTGTGGATTTGTCTCTTCATTTTAAGACTCGTGACACTATGGGTATTTTTCCTTTCAGTTAAGGCTAATCACGTTTACTAAACAAGGGAAGTGAATGATATCGTTTCGCTTATATATTATTATTATTATTATTATTATTATTATTATTATTATTATTATTATTATTATTATTATTATTATTATTATTATGCAGAAGAGGAACCTTATTCATGTGGAACAAGCCCATAGGGGCCATTGACATGAAATTCAACCTTCCAAAGAATATGGTGTACATTGGAAAGAAAGAGGGAAGAAAAAAAGAAAAAATGAAAGGCAGTGATCCATTTTATATAATATTTAGTTGACTTTGATATACATACACGCTTTTACACCCTCATACCCCATATTTCTTCAGCGGTACCTACACCCTACAACTATATCATAAAAGTATAAAATCCGTACACCATCCCTCACAGGATCCTGAGCAGCCATTAATTTTCCTGAGAGGACTTTCCCTTCACCCCGAGAGCCTTTGTAGAGTGAAGGGAAGGGAAGGGAAGTGTCGGGGTGAGGGTGGTGGTGGGGGGGTTAGTTAAGAGTGGTACTAAAGTTAATGATTGGTACGGCTTAGTGGTATGGAAAAAGGTCTCGGGGATGAGAAGGAACAGGACGGGCGGAATGGCTGGTTGTAAATACACCTGGGGGTCGGTTCAGTGAGGAAATGCTTTGCTCTCTCTCTCTATCTCTCTCTCTCTCTCTCTCTCTCTGGTACACGCTCAAACATTTCTTCGGCGTGTGTGTGTTTTGATTTTGTGTAGCCTCTTTGTTGATAGTCAAAAGCTCTCTCTCTCTCTCTCTCTCTCTCTCTCTCTCTCTCTCTCTCTCTCTCTTACATACACAGACACACACACACACAAATTTTCAGCTTTGTGAATTGACTTTTTGAGACCATTGTTGACAGGTTTAAACAAAGTATCTCTCTCTCTCTCTCTCTCTCTCTCTCTCTCTCTCTCTCTCTCTCTCTCTCTCTCTCTCTCAGTTAACCTTCATACCTCAGATACTTTGTGTCACAGTGAATAAAATCGAATCCCTCTCGAGGGTTTATTTAAACTTCAAGAAAGGACAGGTATGAGTTAGGGGTACAAATGCATTCCTTTTAGGTAATGGAATCCTAATTTGCATCGCCTAACTGGCTGACCTTTCATCCTGCAAGTGTCCTTTACCATCAACTGGAGAAGAGGCTGTTGCTGAGAGAATGGTCTGGTCCTCTGGAATGTCATAGAGAGGGTAATGTGGGCCTTCGTAAATGCGTTAAATGATGGTGGTATCAATTATGAAAGTGATAATGGCTCTATTATCGTCGCGGTTATTCCGTTTTTTGTTTTTGTTTGTCTAGTAGCTTAAGTTTGTTATTGGAGTTATTCGAGATTAAGCTTTATTTTTTATATGGATGTAGGTGTGAATATTGTTTGTGAATATTTTTTCCATCCGTCCGCAAGTTCATTTGTATTGGCACTCTTAGCAAAAATATTGGAAGTTTCTTGTACTACACACCAGACCTCTTGAAGATGTCCTAGAAAACTAAAAGGCGAAACTGGTCAGGATTTATACCCAGTATTTCATTTTCCTTGTATATTATATATATATATATATATATATATATATATATATATATATATATATATATATATATATATATATATATTCGTTTTTGTATTTGTAAATGGTATAAACGAATGGGCAAATAGGATTCTAAAATAATCATGAAAAGTAATGCTGTTTGCTGTTACCATCGCCTTCAGTGATGCTCTTCCACATTACTATTATAATCAGATACAGTTTCCAGTCAACACCTAAATGAAAATGCGAGCTATAGGTAGGCCAGGTTAATTTGATTGTCACCTGGGCGTTTTGACCCAACCAGCTCCCGGATACGACATCTATTCTATTCTACACTGTCCAACTCCTATTGGGAGCCAAGGTCTATTGTATGGGCTCTCTCTCTCTCTCTCTCTCTCTCTCTCTCTCTCTCTCTCTCTCATCTCTCTCTCTCTAGCGTCTGTGTGTTTTGATTTTGCGTAGCCACATGTTGATGGTCAAAAGTCTCTCTCTCTCTCTCTCTCTCTCTCTCTCTCTCACGCGCACAAATTTTCAGTGGCTATGTGTTCTGATTTTTTTACTCCCCTTATTGACAGATAAAACAAAGTCTCTCTCTCTCTCTCTCTCTCTCTCTCTCTCTCTCTCTCTCTCTCTCTCTCTCTCTCTCTCTCTCTCTCTCTGAGCAAGCTGTTTATCAAGGCAAGAATGCTACAAAGTATGATTTTACAGAATAAAAAAAGTAATGTTTAGCGACAGGCCTGCCGACTCATTTCTTTAATGATATGCTACGCCCACAAAATTTTACTCTTACCTGTGGCATAGTGCCAAAGATTTCTACCCTCCCGGGCACTATTATGATGCGACTGGGAATCATTACCCATAATCATTGACTTCAGGGCTTTTTTGTTGTATTGCAGTTTCTCATACTGTGCCTATCAACCGTCTCGTAGGAATTTTTGCTTTGCAGAAAGCGAGGACGAATATAATTCGTTTCTCGAACTACATATCTAACTGTCGATCTTTATTTTTCCAACGTTAAGCCGTTTCTCCTGAAGGGGGTGACTCTTGGTAAAAGACAACGATCCTTGGGACATTCACATTTAAAATACTGAATTTTGGATGAATCCCTTGTGAAGAAAACTTCCACAATGTTAGACCTTCATACGCCTACACTTAAGGTTCGTTAGCAATTTGTTTAACCCCACAACAGAGAGTACGCCTTTCATCTCTCTCTCTCTCTCTCTCTCTCTCTTCTCTCTCTCTCTCTCTATATATACATATATATATATATATATATATATATATATATATATATATATATATATATATATATATAGTGTGTGTGTGTGTTGTGTGGAAGGGTGGAGACGCAGAGTCAGAACAGTTCCTTTTACGCAATGTAAAATTAGGAAATGAATAGGTAGCGCTCTGTTTCTATAGACCCATGGTCACTTCCAGGGAAGCTTTTAACCAAAATATAAGCAAGAGCGCCTGCCTCTTAATATCCATAAACAGCCTCACTAAACTAAATCACAAGTTGGATAGTTTTCGCTTTTATTTCCTAAACATTTTAATCTCTGCATTTTCCAAGGCATTAGAACGTCTTCGCGCAATCTTCCAAGTTTAGGGTGTGTTACGGTTCACAGGGGCATCAGCCTCTGCTCCCTCGCCCACTCTCTCGATGCTCTGTGGCGATGGGTTCAAGTTCCATGACCTCATTTGTTAACCCTTGACCTTCCAGTCAAGCTAAGTAGACTTATTGATGTTTCCGCCTTTTATTTTTTTTTCTACCGCCGGCTGTTTTTTTCCGGGATGTAGCAGAGTGCTTGAGGGAAATATATATATATATATATATATATATATATATATATATATATATATATATATATATATATATATATATATATATTTTTATTTTTTTTGTCGTTGTAACACTCACACACGCGCGCGCGCGCACACACACACACACACACACTATTATCAAGGTTATAATAGTTGTAAACTTAATGACTATGATTATTGAGAGGCTGGAGATGGTAACGGGATAGTAATAACAGCAGTAACGGTGAAATCGTAAAAACGGACTCTGTAATTTTCCAGTAATGGTTGTGATGAGTATTTGGTATTTCATATCGTTTCGCTTCCCAGATCATTACTCTGCCATTTTAATACCCTGATCTTGGGGCATGGTTCCCGTAGGGGGATAGTGCCGTTAAAGCACGTCACACGGTGTACTGTAGGCATTAATTAATGTTCTTTGCAGCGGTCCTTGGGCCCTTGCTGCAACCACTTTCATTCCTTTTACTATACCTCCGTTCATATTCTCTTGCTTCCGTCTTACTTTCCACCCCCTCTTAACAATTGTTCCAACATTATTTTCAGCGCTGAATGACTTCATAAGTCCCAGCGCTTGGCATTGGGCCTAAATTTTATTTTCCAATTCCAATTCAGGCATAGTTGTACTTCTTGTATATCAAAATAGTTTTGTTTTAATCACTCCAAGGTTCAAGATTTGGAAAACCTCTTATATCATAAGATTTCACTTTCTCTTTCCAGCGCGATTGTTATTCTATACAGGCGAATCTTCGCATAATTTAAGAAGGCTTTTATGTATGTAGTGGGAGACGCCGTTTCAACTATGAACAGAACTGTATACATTAAGGTATTGCAGGTCATCCCACTTTTATGCAGATTCATTCATTCATTCTCTTCTCTCTCACACACACACACACACACACACACACACACACACACACACACACACACACACACACACACACACACACTCATTTGCCTTTCATTCATTTTACTATACCTCCGTTTATATTTCTCTTTCTTCCATCTTACTTTTCACCCTCTGCTTACAATTATCTCATTGTGCAACTGCGAGGTTCTCCTGTTACACCTTTAAATCCTCTTCTCTCAAATTCCCTGTCAGCGCTGAATGACCTCATAGGTCCTAGCGCTTGGCCTCTAGCATAAATTTTATATTCCAGTTCCTGTTTCCACACACATGGAGGAGACACAAATATCATTCCCAAAACATTGAAAATGAAATAGCATGATTCAAGGTATTCGGGTCCCTTATTTGCCTGACTTTACTTTGGTTGTATCCTAAGGTTGTGACGCCATATAATCATGTAGTGTAAGATGAGTTTCTGAAAGCAGAGGAATCTTACTAACTAAGTTTCCCATTTTTCTTTTCCTTCCAGGTAAGATTCAAGCAGCAGCTGATGACCTTGATGTAGAACATGCTGTTCAGGTGACTGTACCCTTTTTTTTTTTTTTTTTTTGCTGTTGTGGTACTAGTTCCTTGTTCCTTAATGTTAGTAAGTTTATCTCACTTGGGGACAAGTTTGGTTTTTGGCAGAATAATGCATGTGTAGAGGTAACGCAGATTGATGTAGTAGTAATGAGTATGTAAGCTGTCTTTAAGCAATGTTAATGGAGTATTTATATATAGTGACAGTATGTCAATTATCGTTACAAGTTTTGATGTAATTTTATCATGCCCATTTTTTCATTCTAGTTTGGAAAAAAGTCAGGGGAGAGGTATATATATATTTCTCACACTGAGCAAAAGAAACTGATGGTTACCCTCATTCTAAGTAGTTTAACATTTGTTTTAATTAAAGAAATAGATTGCTGAAGAACGTATCAGAATGTAAAGTGATAGAGAAATGAGCCTTGAAAACTCTTTTACCAAATTTTAAGATTACTACGTAGTCAGGACGCGATGACAGAAGATGGAAGTCGAGTGTTTATTGAGATTTGTTATCGCTCTACACATTAATTCACCGAAACCGCAGGGAAACAGATTTAGCTCAGTAACGTGTTTACGAATTCGGATAACAGGGCAACTCAAATATGGCATCGACTGACAAATATGGCCAGGCGATGTTTATTTACATGAAATTCTGAAGCAACAGTGGTAATTGTATATCGAAGCGGGTTACACTCGGTGCCCAGGAATGGCACTGACCGGACTCATAATAGTGCTTGGTTACAAAAACTTGAGTGAGTTACGTACAAGTACAGCCGAGCCATGAAAACGAGTTTAGGCGACACGGGACCCGGCCACAGATGGCTGGAGATTTATGTAATTTGTCTAGCCAAGATTTTTTTTTTTCTTTTTCTTTTAGGCCAGAATTATTATTATTATTTTTTTGGTCCGGCTAGATTTTTTTTTTCTTTTTAGGTTGATATCCTGAATCTTGTAGCGTGCATTCAGCTCTGTTGCTTAATGTCTCGGGATGACGTCGGAAGATTGTTTCATTATACTTTAATGTCAGTCAGTTGGTTGTATATTTCTATATGCTTTTTCCTATTCCTGGTATCAGACGACCATTACTCTGCTATCAGTGAAGTCAAAGAATTTGATTGAGAGTAATCGTGAATAGTTAACAAATAATTGTCATGTATGGGTAAGTTTTAATTACCAGTGGTTATTTTTATTCCTTCTACTAAAATGTTATATAAATAAAAAAAAAGAAGAATGTATTAAAATGCTGCAAAATTCACCAAGTTTTACGTCAGTGGGGTTTCATTTTATCCGACGTGCATACGAATTGACATATTAGTTCGTATAGGAAATGGCCCTTTTATTTTTTCATGTACCATTTGGCATAACTGCGATTACTTCCATTAGAACCACGTCTTTGCAAACAATTAGTTTAGGACGTGAATTGAAACGAGGGAAATGAAGGTCATGCTGGAAGTATTTAACTTGAGTAATGGTGTATAA
>NC_089742.1:53599270-53624270 GCF_040412425.1 Macrobrachium rosenbergii
ATAGGGAACGCTCCGGGTCGTGCGTTCTTCCAAGTCTGTATCCCTTACTGAAGGAATGAGGAAATGGTATAAAACATCCTTTGACAGACGTCCTTCAAAATCAGAAATCAAAATATAAACCAGTCTGAAATTGCTTATTAAATTGTCCCATAGGTGGCGTGTGTAAATAGCTAAATTACAGAGCATCCAATCTGCAGGAGAGTAATGTAGGAATCTTGAAATGAAAAGCCAGACAAACTTTTTACTGATTTTGTTGGGGGACGCTATCCATCATAAAGCAGGCTCTCAGAAAGTACGGAAATGTCTTGATATTACCATGAGGAACCCGTACTTAAGAAGCAGCTCATGAAGACCCTCGAGGTAAGGTAGAGGAGTTGGTGGGGGGACGGACAACAGCATCATCGATGAGCTGCTTCCCTGATACATCAAAAGATATACAGGTAAAATCACCGCTCGGGAATCATTGCTTTGATACAGCCATCTCTACTGGGATGACCATTGCGTGGATATTATTGAATTAAGATGGTTGCCTTTAATAATGAAAATCAAGTCAGCAGCACCGGGAGAGGACGGCATACTTGTGACACATCAGTCTTGGTAATGGAAGAAACTCCTCTCAATAAGCTTTACGATATGATTCCAGAGAGAGGAAAAATGGCATGCCTGTGGAAAAAGGTATTGCCCAAGTAGTCCTGGACAATTTCAGACCAAATTCTCTTGCTTCCTGTTTTTGTAAAATGTTAGAAAGGATAATTTTGAATAGGCTTTTACCCAACATTGGTGGTATGGTTAACCCAAACCTGAATGGGTTCGTAAAAGGAAGAGGAGCAGCCTCCTGAATAAAACATTTGTCGGCAAAAGTTCAGCAATATATTCTGTATTCTTAGGCTTGTCATTTTGACAAAGCGGATTGGTAAATAATCCCGCATCACTTGACAAAAATGGACTAAAGATTATCTCACAGACAGGAAAGGTTACGTGTTTATTGAAAGTTGGAGGTCCTCTGTATAAAGGACTTTGAACTCGGTATCCTTCAAGGTGGGATGCTGAGTCTTCTGACCTTATTGAGTGTCCTCAGCAATGTCATTGTTAGTTTTAAGTTTCCCCTGAGGAACAACAGTTGTTATTGTTTGTGCTGACGATATCCTTTATCAGGCAAGAACCGGTTTTCAAATAAAAAAAACTCCCTGAACATTATTGGCAGGATTTTTGATGAACTTGGTGTTTCGATCTTTACTAAAAACAGACTTAGGGAACACTCAGTACTGCAGAATTACAAGTTTTAATATGTTATGCATAAATATTTAGGTTCTATGTAGGTGGTAATCATGAGAGAAGCGTGCTCATTCAGTATTTGAACTAGCTTGATACCTCTAAAAGTCGTGATTGCACCTGCTCTTGTGCACCTTTCAGAATTCCGTTGTAGGAGGGTGGTGTCGTCAGTGCACCTCACACGGTGCAATGTAGTGGGCCCTTGAGGTTCTTTGCAGCGTCTCTTCGGCCCCTAGCTGCAACCTCTTTCGTTCCTTTTGGTGTACCTCCGTTCATATTATCTTTCTTCCATCTTACTTTCCACCCTCTCTAAAAAGTGTTTCATAGTGCAACTGCGAGGCTTTCCTCCAGCTGCACCTTTCAGACCTTTTTACTGTCAATTTCCCTTTCAGCAGTGAACGATCTCATAGTCCCAGCGCTTGGCCTTTTACATAAATTTCATATTCTATTTCGCTGCATTCCTCTCAGAATCCAAATTAGCAAAACATGAATGCATTTAAAATTATGTGCAGTAATGAGAATTATTTTAGGCTGTCCAGTAACGGTCTGGAATCAAATGTGAGGGTAGGGCTAGGATATATTACCCACCGATATTACTATAACTGCCCATCTAACAATAATAATTCAGGTTAAAAGTATTGTTGTTGTAATTTCGTAAAATTATTTCTGCTACACTCACGATCTTATCTTGATTTCCATTATTATTATTATTATTATTATTATTATTATTATTATTATTATTATTATTATTATTATTTGTTGCTGTATTATTATTACTGGAACTCACGTTAAGACCATTCTTATTCAGATGTGTAATAATGCAGTGGATATCCTTGTTCTTAATATGAATGTGTGTGTGTATATATATAAATTGATAACTCATAATGCACATACTTTGTTGCCGAGCCCGTGTTAATGACTGGGGTTCCTCCACTACACCTTGCACAGGATAAGGACGGGTGTCTGATGAACTAGCCTCTCACGAGGGACAGTTCAATACAGCTTCCTTCTTGGGCGTATGATGTTCTAATTTCAAAAGTCTATATTGTAAATTGTGGTCGATATGGAAGATGAAAATCCGTAAAAAAAAAAAAAAAAATTATAAAAACGGTTTGCTAGAAATGGTATGAAAGGAAGGCTCTCTCCTTTGCCGAGTAGATAAACAGTCTAAGTAAACAATAGACCCTAAATGCCTACAAAACTGTCACTAAGGTCAGACCGTGTCGACAGGAGGGTGAGCTCAACATAATCCCCCCTCCTTATATAAAATGGTTCTCTCCTTGCGGCCGAAGGAACGTCACTTTGCAACATGAGATGCATTCTGTTGCACCAACCCTGTTGTCTCCGGCTTTGCTGCCTCCCCCCCTCCCCCGACTTCCCCCCCCCCCTCCTCCTCTTCTTCAACCCTGACTGTGCACCCGCCTGGTAGGTCATCTCACAAATACAGCTCTACCCCCAGCTAGGTCATGAAGACACTCCGAGGCTTTTTTCATCTTTTCTTCCTTTCTTCTTTTTGTTGGTCGTCTTGTTATTTTTCTTTTATTTGGGGTTTCTCTAATGTTGGAGTCTGTTTCATTATTCCCTTCCTTAGTCAGTGATGGTAAATATAATATGGTCTTTATATATGTATTATATATATATATATATATATATATACAGTATATATATATATATATATATATATATATATATATATATATATATATATATATATATATATATATATATATATATATATATATATATATAAAGAGAGAGAGAGAGAGAGAGAGAGAGAGAGAGAGAGAGAGAGAGAGAGAGAGAGAGAGAGAGAGGAGGTTATATAATTTTGATGAAGATATTCAAATGGTTTTTCTTATGCTTTCAGTTTTTTGTTGTTAGTAATCATTTGACTTAGAAATGATTACCTTATATGAGCAGATTTTTCTCATGCACATTATTGTGATATCATGGAGGTGGTTGGTTTGATTTTGGAGAGAGAGAGAGAGAGGGAGAGAAATGGGACTTGTACAATTTCCATGAAACTGTCTGGTGGCTTTGGGCCAAGTTGACCATTATGGGGTAGTAAAGGAAATTCATTTCGCAACCCTTATTCAGATTGCCAGTTTCCTAAGGCCTCCGGTGATATCGAATATCGAAACTTTCCCATGTTTTTTTTATATTTTTGTCTAGCCAGCAGGTTATTTTTGGGCAGTTTTTATTTTTTTTTTTTTACAGTCGGTTAAACCTATTTTCCCTTTTTGTGCATTTAGTTCTTTTTAAGGGGTTAAGAATGAGGAACTGATATAGTCCTAATATTGTTAGTAAGCAAACGTCATCGATTAATACATTTGAATTTGTCCTTATAAGCTTAGTTTCTAGGTCTGAATTTTTTTTTATTTTTTGTATCTCATTACCATAAAATATTTTATGGTTTGGGTATGCTTGCATGACATTGTATCTGATATTTTTTTATACGAATGAAATCGCAGAACGCTTTTTTCTCTGTCTCCCAAGTTAATAATAATGATATTGAAAATTAGTTCTATTGAAGAGAATGATTTTATACAAGGTCTGTTCAATTAAAAAAGACTGAAGAAATCAGTCCCATTGATGTTGCCAATCTTTTGAACAGAACTCGCTTGAAAGATGGTCTGCTCCCTTCAAATAATAATAATAATAATAATAATAATAGTCCTGAAATGTGATTCAGACGTACTTGCTGTATTTAAAAAAAAAAAAAAGAGCTTGAGTCATGAGAGATAAAGCATGTGGTAAAAATATACACGGACTCAAGGATAAAGAGAGATAAGATGTTGGTTAAGTCGACGTTCAAGGTTCTCTTCTTGAAAATGGGCTATCCAAGATGCTCATACACACACAAACACACACACACACACACAGTTGACCTTACGTTCATCGCGTATGCAGTCCGAGGTCACATGTCAGGTGTGTAAGTGTGAGTTCAGGCGTCCTACCCCCAATGTTAATGCCCAGTTGTTTTGAGTTGTTTATAAGATGGATAAACAAAGTTAAAGCGTAATAAATGAGAGGGCAATAAATATTTGTCTGCCTTAAGAGACTGATTAATGGAAGATTTTTTTTTTCCGAGTTGAAAGCCCAAGAAAGCCTGAATGTTAAGCTTGTAATATGTTGTCTTGAATGTACCGAGTTTTTGTACAGTGTTTTCGTTCAAGTGCGATTAGGAAGTTTTCAGCGTATTGCTGTAACCTTAATGAATATGCAAATTATTTGTGAATTGACAGGTTGTTAAGTATACCTTAGTTTTACCAGACCACTTGTAATACTGTTAAATTTTGTCATATAGGATTTTCCATTGCAAAAACATTGCATTAGTAAATCTTTTCTCCCAAAGTACGCCAACGTGATGTTAATCCGTATAAAAACGAACAGATTTAAGTTTGTCCTAATCAGTCTTTATTTAATTATATATCTGTGCGTCAGTGTAAAATCGTGTAAATCCGGTTATGGTCTAATGTCTCGTGGTACGCCGTAAACGCGAAATTCTCTTCGCAAAGAGTTGAACACTGACGTGAAAGTTGCTCTCGAGGCGATGACAGAAGAAACAGCATGAGTGACGTTGATAGATTTGCCGGATTTATTCAATGTCGTGTCCCCTGTCGGCCATATCGCTCTCCCGCTCGGTATATCTTGGCTCTGATTTAAACCTGAGGGCCGCTGATTAGCCTATCGCTTGGTGTCGGTGTGATTGTGGTAACTTAGGAGTTCGTCTAACTTGTCAGTGATTGGAATTCCTTTCGTTGTTTCGTTTTTCTTTTGGGTAATTCTATATATTAGCTCCGCGCCTGTTTTTACCTTTTCAACTGTTTTTTTTCTACACTTTTAGGGGTTCTGGTACTGGCGGTGCATCTGTTTGTTGTCAGCCAAATGGAATGTCCCTTCCCCGTGTTTAGTACTGGCCGGGGCGGGGGGAGGGTGGCGGGGTACCCATACGTTAACAAGTTATTGCACTTGCCGGACGGGATATGAACCGTTCGAAACGGACGTAGCCGTGCTCTGTCTTGTGAAGATCGCGTATGGAAACCCCTTTTTGGATGGACTTCGGGGGTTAATTACAGGTTAATTTGACTCGAATGCCAAAAATGAAAGGTAAATTCATAATTAGCAACCAAAAAACTGTAGATAAAGTCAAGGTATAGTGCCGTCGGCGACCCGGAGCTACCCTATAGTTCTACCTTCTTTTGTATGGGTTGTATGTTTTTTGGATATTTCATTTCATATTTATATTGTTAGCAGCATCATTGCCATTTTTATTGATCGTCATTGTTGTAAGGGAAATATTTATAAACTACAAGAGATGGCGTTAATGTTGATGTTACTCTATTGTTTCTAGACTTGGAGATCCTTGTTGAAAGTATGTTTATAATCTGTGCAACAGGTGACATTAATGTCAGTGTAGTCAGTTGCTTCTGCTTCGTTAAAAGGATAGTTTGTAACCCACACAACAGGTGGCGTTAGTGTCAGTGTAGTCAGTTGCTTTTCCTGTTCTCTAGCTTGACGATCCTTGTTAAAGTATTCCATACAACAGATGGCGTTGGTGTCAGTGTGGTCAGTTGCTTCTATTTCTTTAAAAGAGTAGTTTGTCCATACAGCAGATGACGTTAGTCTCAGTGTAGTTGGTTACTTCGAGCTGTTTCTTTAAAAGAATAGTTTGTATTCCATACAACAGATGGCATTAGTGTCAATGTAGTCAGTTGCTTCTCCTGTCCCTAGGCTAGATCATCCTTGTTAAAGTATGCATTTGTAATCCATACAACAGATGGCGTTAGTGTCAATGTGGTCAGTTGTTTCTCCTGTTTCTAGATTTGGAGATCCTTGTTAAATGTGTGCGTTTGTAATCCATACAACAGATGGCGTTAGTGTCAGTTTAGTCAGTTACTTCTCCTGTTTGAAGACTTGGAGATCCTTGCTAAAAGTGTGTGTAGGGACCTTTGTGTTCTGGTTGACTGACAAACCTGCTGTATTTTATGCAGGGAGTAAAATTTTTTCATAAAATTTATGTAGCCATCTTGTAATTGGCGGTATTTTTTTTTTACAAGTGTTATGGAAATAAAATTATAATGTAATTGTTTATTTTTTACAAGTGTTATGGAAATAAAATTGTAATGTAATTGTTTCCTTTCAAATATGAATTGTGTACTTTTATATCGTAAGTTTCATGTTTCTCGTTTCTCGTCAAGTTGTGTGATGTTTCCTTTTTTGTGGTTTGTCCAATGTGTGATGCCCAGCATAGTGGCTTGTGTGCATTGGTGTCGCCATTGCAAGCTGTAAATAACCAGATGTTCCTGAATTAGGAAATATTCCACTGTTTAGGACGGACCACTGGCCAGTTGTATCTTAACACGGCGTGTTGAACAATTTGAAGTTGTCATCCAGCTGTTAATGGATTTTTTTTTTACATGACGCTGTAAAAAACGTCTAGGCTTGAGGAGTTGTGAATACCGAAATAGCTTCAGAACCGAATGGTTTGGCCCAGGGTGTTAATATATTTGTTTCTTTTTTGTTTAAATGTAATTCCCATATGGAGTTCGATTTGTAAAAGGCAGTCGAAGTTTTACATGAGAATTTGTGATGTATTGTGCAGTGGTTGTGACTACCCCTCATCCATTATGGTAATTAAATATCCTTTACAATTATATTCATTTTGGACCAGTATGTACCCCTGAGTAAGTTTGTGAATAATTTTTCACGAATCAAGATTAAACTCATATTTGTCAAAATTCAAATGAATAAATTTTTTTTACGGCACGGGGTACGGACAAACTTGTTTGTGACATTCATTGCTAGAGCACCTAAGTGAACCAATAATTTTGAAGATTCAAGAAGTATTATAAGTACCCTTCACCCAAAAAATGGCTATTAGGACCGGGGAAAATAGCAACACTAAAGACTTCTGCAAATATACTCGACTGTTCTTTGACGTAAACATATCTTTCTTGTAACTTGAATCTCAGTACATTTGCTGTCCTATTTGTTCTGTCTGTATATATTTTCTCAGTGCAAGTTTTTCATTAAATGGACTCTTGTGTATATTTGCACGTTCTATGTAGATTTTAGTATATTTTGAATGTGTTATTATTAATATTCAGAACGTGAAACCACTTGAACCGCACGAGGCCTTTGTGGCTCAATGTTATGATCAAATGTAACATGTGGGTATGACCAGTAGATTCCGTGATAATGGTAAGTGATGCGTCCTGGTCTGAAATGCATTTTACTATATTATTGATTTCCGTATGCTTATGCATGTTATTTCATATTTATAATGGAACAAGTGTGAATGTAGAATACTGTAGAGGTCTATTTTTATGACTTATCATTGCTAGCTATGAAGTTAGAGGAAGAATCCTGCGTTTCCTGTTTCCCACACTTCTACTGAATGTGTTGGAGATTGCTTATAGTAAATATAATAAACAATTCTCATATTTGCAGTTTTTGTCATCGTTAATATCATAAACAATTCTCATATTTGCAGTTTTTATTTGTCATCGTTATTGTTCTAAGCAAAATTGTTCTCCCTTAAAAAACAACAGGAAATATTCCATAGAATAATCATTAGTGATCGTCAGGTGCTGATAACGAAACCAATCTGTCTTGGAACAAATGAGGGAAAGCTTTATTAGACTGTGAGTTTGGCAGTTAGTTGCTTCTGAATCTTGTTAAATAAACACGAAAGGAGGAAGCCCTCCCAGCGATGGTTTTAGCCCCATTCGCCAAGGATTCACACAAAACCTGTTTCAGTGGCATATCACTGCAGCGAACATGTTAAAAATCGTGCAAGCTTCCTCCCATCCAGTGTGAGTGGATGTTCTTGTTTTGTGTTCCACATGGAAGATTCTTCTGATGTTCCGTTGAACTGGGAAGTGAAAGTTATTTTTTAGACAGCTTCTGAAGTATTTTTTAAAATCGATTTTATAATCTTTTCTTGGCCTTAACAGTGTGGATTTGTATATGTGCTGTTGTATTATATGGAATTCCCTTTGCAGTGACTTGATTCAGTCTTCAAAATAGCTTAGGCCATGACGTAACGGTTTCATGTGATCTCATATTAAGAGGCTGGCTTGTTGCTTGCCATATAATTTACCTGTTTATTTACCTGGTTTCTTTGCCAAGCCTCGTCAGCATTCGTATTAAAACAATAGTTCGAACTTTAATTAGAGTTTTCATTATAACATCAAATATCGTGACCTTGATTCAGTTGATCCTTCTAATATTCCTTTTTGTCAGCAATATATGGAAACGCGGATATTCTTTTTACCATATGCAAAATACCTCTTTCAGTTAATGGCCGATGAACAGGTGCTAATTCTTGTTTATTTAATGGCCAATGAACAGTTGCTAATTCTTGTTCAGTACTTTGTGTTAATGCTTTGAAATCAAAGGTTAAGTCGTCCTTGATATTTTCATAATCGTCGATTACGCTGATAAGAGTTTAGGATCAAAGGTTTGAAGGAATCAGAACTGAACAAACATTGCTGTACATGTCGGTCACTTCTGAAAATCGTCTCAATTCCTTTCTTTCATACCACCATTTCTTCCCCTACCATATAATACCCGTCATTTCCTCTTCTTATCCCCCCTCCCTCTTCATCCATTTCCCCTTTCCTTTCAGGCGTAGATCGGGTAAGATCTGCCTTTGCAAATGTCTCTGCATCTGCAGAGAGAGTAAAATACATTCACACATTTGAAGAACGCTCAGCTGGTGTGCACAATATTTTGTTTGAAGCTAGGTGAGGAGACTTTGTGAGTGTTTTATCAATTCTTCGTGTGCTGCGAATGACATTTATACGTGAAACTTCGTCGGGAGAGAGAGAGAGAGAGAGAGAGAGAGAGAGAGAGAGAGAGAGAGAGAGAGAGAGAGAGAGAGAGAGAGAAATCTGTGCTCAAGATGCCTTCTTAGAACTAAGTGGTTGCGTTTATGCCAGCAGTAGAGGTTGCAGTATTTTCTTCTTTTAGTATGTGGGGATGTGGGATCTCTCTCTCTCTCTCTCTCTCTCTCTCTCTCTCTCTCTCTCTCTCTCTTCCGTTCATATTCTCTTTCTTCCATCTGACTTTCCACCCCCTCTAACTGTTCTTTCTTAGTGCAACTGCGAGGTTTTCCTCCTGCTAAACCTTTCAAACCTTCTTACTGTTAATTTCCCTTTCAGTGCTGAATGACCTCACAGGTCCCAACGCTTGGCCTTTGGCCTAAATTTTCTCTCTCTCTCTCTCTCTCTCTCTCTCTCTCTCTCTCTCTCTCTCTCTCTCTCTGTGCTAGATTTCAAGTGTTGATGTCATGGACGAGCTCTTTACGTACAAAAACTTTTTTTGTCACTACACAAGGTCCGTTCCTTGAGGCAGTCACGCTGTGGGGAGTATTCTACGCATTTTCTGTACGATTTTCTCGGAATTGATTGTAAAAAAATATAGTAACTTTTTTTTTTTTTCTTCAAGAGTACCAATGTTTATAAGTAAGTTAAGGTGTTTTACAGCTATCCATGAAAACAATCATAGACGTAAACCTGGCAATGGCTTTCTATGGAGGACGGATATGCGATGATAAACCGCAGGCGATATTGACCCTTGTTCTCTTGACACCGGATGATTCTGCATTTTTCACAATTCTCTCTTTCCATATACTCTACATAACCGGGTTAATATCTGTAGCTGTAGCGTGGCACCTCAGCCCAGTTCTCCTCCCCCCCCAAAAAAAAAAGTCTTAATAAATCGTGAGTGTAATATAGCCTGCCATCCCTATATTCTTAGCCGTTATGCAAGTTCTGTCAACAGACTTTAATAATAGATGACGTAATGCGCGTGTTCTTTTGTCCTGCGCAGGGACTCGGCCCCTTGTGGGTTAGAGGGAAGGAAGTGGTTGCATTTTGTCGAGAGAAAAGACGGGAGATAAGGGAATCCGATCTTTCGAGTGGTCTCGTAGCTGGTGTTAATTTCTCTGGGCCACTTATTTTCGGGGAAAAATGTAGTGTGATGATAGGCGAAGGGAGAGAGGAACGCTAGCCCTGTTGGAATGCGTTATCTGTCAGCTTTAAAGTTCGGATTTCACTCATATCGCTCAGATTTTTTTTTTTACTTATCACTTTTTGGTTAATCTTGACGAACTCTTGGTGTTGTGTTAAGTGCGCATCAGGAGAGGCAGATTTTTGTTTTTATTATTATTATTATTATTATTATTATTATTATATTCGTACGGATTAAGCCTAAGAGGCCATTAAACTGCAATACAAACTTCCACACCGTAGAATTCCCATTTGCGAGAAAGTTAAAACAGAGATATAAGAATAGCATACATAAAAGTAAATATAAAAAAATATATACGCACAAGCAGAATAATAAACGCCTGAAACTCTAACGCAATATTGTATGGCGCTTTGGATTGTACAAATGGTTCCGTCTGTTTACTTAAGGGAAATCACCATATATGTAAAGTAATATAACTATTTAAATAAAAGTTATAGTAAATTGTTATGGTTTGATATTGGTGAACATAAAGTAGCGCGTGTGACAAAAAATACATGGTGTGTATGTGTGAGAGAGAGAGAGAGAGAGAGAGAGAGAGAGAGAGAGAGAGAGAGAGGAGTGAGTGAGTGAGTTCATGTCTAGAGCTCTGGTGTGTCAAGTTTACACTCATTCAAGGTCAGGGACCACATCTGCATGAGAATTAAGGGTTGGGCAGCATAGCACAGCCAGGAAAACAACTGACATTCAAAGCCTAGATTTCCATGTACACAATGCGATGTGGGAAATATCGTCATGAGTTATTATGCTAAGCGTTTGAATATTAATTACAGAATTTGGCGAAGGTTAAAATCGCAGTTTTCATCCATAGTCTAAGCAAAATGTCCTAATGTATGTATTATTAGAACAAGAATATTCTCACACACACACACGTCTTACGTTTGGATCCAAGCTTTTGTAGTAACAAGCGCATCTTTGATGAATTTTATAATATAATATATATACATATACATAAATATATACATATATGTATATATATATACATATATATATATATATATATATATATATATATATATATATATATATATATATATATATATATATATATATAACTGTATATATAGATGAATGAATTTTTATCACATCACCGTGATTCATATACAAGCATTAAGCTACAAATGTCCTTCAATATCCTGTTCGCTCTACCTCGGAAATAATATATTTCCATATATGTTATCCGAAGGGGAATGTTTTTAGTTGATGATAAGTTTGTCGTCTCGTGGGCTCGAACCACGGAAGACAAGAACTCAGGACGACAGTGACGCGCATTAAACCACACGGCCATCAAGTGAAATTTGATTCCGTCTTACTATGTGACAGCGAGCATACATAATGAATGGGAACAAATAAAAATTTCGTTCGTGTGCGATAATGATCGTCATTTCGTAGTAACACATGAAAGACAGTCTTCACTAAGTAAAAGAAAAAAAAAATCAAAGTGGACGTTACGCGCATGCGTAGCGATCAGTCTCGCAACGAGCGGAATGGATCATCCTGTCTGGGGTTACAGATCCCGTCTAATGACGGTAGTTACGTTTACGGTGATGTCTCGTGTGTAATTTCACCTCGCGATAATTGCACTCTTCATTCCTCGTACAGTTACTATGTAATTGGCCGAATGTAACTGAATACCGAATCTGATGCATTGGTTGAGTTAATGGGTATAAATTTTATTACATGCTTTTAGTGCTATCACATGTACATGCATGCGATATATATATATATATATATATATATATATATATATATATATATATATATATATATATATATATATATGAAGTGAATAAGGCAAATACTTACTATTTGAACATTTCAGCCATATATTTCGAGCAGGAGTGCTCGAAATATATGGTTGAAACGTTCAAATAGTGTTGTATGGGCCTTTCTATCTTCATATTATACTGTGGTATTACAGAAAAGACATTCATATATATTATACAATACATATACATACTTATATATATATATACACTATATATATATATATGTGTATATATATAAATATATATATATATATATATATATATATATATATATATATATATATATATAATATATATATATATATATATATATATATATATATATATATATATATATATATATATATATATATATATATATATATATATATATATATATATATATATAATATATATATATATATATATATATATATATAATATATATATATATATATATATATATATATATATATATATATATATATATATATATATATATATATATATATACTGTATATATATATATAGTGTGTGTGTGTTTGTGAGAGAGAGAGAGAGATGTATTGGTACAATGTACAAACTTACAGGTACTATGAAAAATTCCATGGAGTTTCAGGCGTAGCCTATGTAAGAGAAGACAAAATTTATTTCGATGAAGTATTTTGATTTTCTTATATGACTTTTATTCGTCATACTTGATGGAATTATTATTTTAGACAATGAATAATGAATGCCTGTATATAGAGCAGGTCGATGTGCCACCAGAATCAATACCTACTTCCTTAACTGTTTACTGGAATTGCTTGCATACAATTGCGGCCGTGAATTAACACTGCATCGAACTGAAGTGAACGAGTTTTTGTGAAAATCTAATTGGCCCAAAATAAAAGACAAGTAATTGCCTTCGCAAATGGGGGGACAAATAAAAAACTTAGTTGAATGTTGTTGTAGTACGAAAGTAAAGAAAGAAGGATCTTGGGACAAGACGTGTGGTATCACCTTCCACTTTTGCCTCCTCCTCTGGGAGCTATCGTATGTGCTGGAGGTTGAGGATGGGTGGAGGAAGGGGGCGGGCGGAGTATCAAGGAAGGAGAGTGACCGAGTGGAAGAATGTTTGCACCCAAAGCCGGTCAAAGAGAAGAGGTAACGAGTTACGAATAGATGAAGAGGTAATTATTAAAATTTATTGCTGTCAAGAGTGATGCTTGTTAAGATAGTTTAATACTTAAAAGATTTATATATATATATATATATATATATATATATATATATATATATATATATATATATATATATATATATATATATATATATATATATATACTTTAATACTTAAAAGATTTTATATACATATATACATATATGTATATATATTATATTATATATGAGTAAGAGTAACAATAACAGAGATTCTATTCTGCTAGAAGTTGACAAATACGAATGACTGACAAGACTGAAGCAGCCATAGAATATTATGAATGGATGGTATTAGCGTAGTTAATTTCTAATCATTTCCGACACCGCTGTTGGGAATAATTATGATGACGTCGGTCAGGATGAGATTGGTAATAGAAGCCTAGCTGTAACATAAAGTGGCATATTTTAGTTTTCTGAAAAGAAAACTATTGTGCCGGCTTTGTCCGTCCGTCCGCACTTTTCCTGTCCGCACTTTATTCTGTCCTGCCTCGGATCTTAAAAACTGCTGAGGCTAGAGGGCTGCAAATTGGTATGTTGATCATCCACCCTCCAATCATCAAAAATACCAAATCGCGCCTCCTCTAGCTTCAGTAGTTTTTATTTTTAAGGTTCAAGTTGGCCATAATCGTGCTTCTGGCAACGCAAGAACATAGGCCACCACGGCCGGCTGAGAGTTTTATGGGCCGCGGCTCTTACAGCATTATACCGAGATCACCGAAAGATAGACCTGTTTTCGGTGGCGTTGATTATACGCAGTACAGAAAACTCGATTGCGCCGAAGGAACTTCGGCGCATGTTTTAACCTGTTTCTGTTTTGATCAGTTACGTCTTGAAGTCACTTAGGTGAAAGAGGCTTTTCATTTTACCAAACAGTGGATTATCCTAGGTGAATCGACGCTTGATGAGGGAACCTTGCTAAGATAAAGAAGAATTGTTATTTACATTTAAGTAAACATTTTATACTCTTACAAAATAAACGTGCTTTTCGAAAGTCAGTCAGTCTACTCATCGCTTAGTTACATATCAAACCTACTTTGTGTTGCATTGAAACTCAACACTGAGGAGGCCATTGGGTAGTGCTGAAGTTTCACGCAGGTTCTGTTAGAGAGAGAGAACAGTACATATATTTTTTAAAAGGGATGGTTGAATTTGGAACCTACACTAGAATATAAATATCCATTCATGATTCAGTAAGTCGACGAGGGAATTAATTCATTGAAAGTTTGCAGGAGGAAAAGGCGGATTAGGATACTCTCTCTCTCTCTCTCTCTCTCTCTCTCTCTCTCTCTCTCTCTCTCTCTCTCTCTCTCTCAGGATCGGACCAACGTGGTCAAGTAACCTATCTTCGTCAGAGCATTTTCTTTGTATGTCATTGGCTTGAAATCAGAAGAAAAAGCGAAGCATTTGTAACGGTTGAGTGATCAGCTTAAGAACATCTTAAGCTTGTATCTGGCCAACTTGCCTTTGCATATGGGATGGCTCACACGTCTAGTTGCATTTTAGTGTGGAGCCTTAAGCTTGACGTATGGTAGGTCCAAGGTAACCATTTAAAGAACGTATATGGTGGCTAATTCTCCATGGACGTTATTGCCTAGGGCTGTGGCGAAACTCTGGTTTCTCACGTGTAAGCAAGCCCTCAAATATTTTTGATGGTTTTGTCAATTTTTTTTTAACGCTGAAGGTTAAGGGAAGAGAGCATGAAGTGCATTCGTGTATGGAGAAATTACATTTGAAAGTGACTTTAGAGAACAGGCATCGTTGTTTTGGCAAGACTTAATATATGTACAGGTTCAGATACGATTATTGACTTGAGAGAAGAGGCATCGTTGTTTTGGCAAGACGTAATATGTTTACAGGTTCAGATACGATTATTAGATAAAGACTAGGATTAAATTGATTCTGTACATTTATCGATCACAGGGATATTTTCACCGGAAAATGTACGGCTTTGTAGGTGTTCCTAGCAATGCCTCCTAAGAAAAAAAAAATAAAAAACTGGCCAGGTAATTTCCAGGTAACCCACCGAATAGTCCCTATTTTCTTTTATGGTCCTTTTGCGAACAAAGAATTTGGTTTGAGAAGGTCCTCTGTTTTTATCTCCCATCTTCCTTAACTCTCTCTTCTCTCTCTCTCTCTCTCTCTCTCTCTCTCTCTCTCTCTCTCTCTCTTTCTGTTCTATTGTGGCTAACCTGCTCTCACCCATTTTAGTGTTAGGTAGAAAGGATGTGTACACTAGCTGTACTCCTAAGTTTTTAGAATCGTCCCTTACAAGAGGCATCTGACAGGCCCTGCAAGCGATGTTCTTTTGTTTCATTGCAAGTGACATTAATGGAACGAAGGAAACTTCCAGATTAGTTGATATGTAGAGAGCGGTAGCAGTGGCAGGCAATTTAGCATAAGCGCGCTCCGTAGGGAAATACTCTCGTCAGTGTACCTCACGCGGTGCACAGTAGGCATTATTTGAGTTTTTTTTTCAGTGTCCCTTCGGTCCTTTGCGGCAACCCTTTTCATTCCTTTTACTGTATCTCCGTTAGTAATCTCTTTCTTCCATCTTAAATTCTGTGGTTGTATTCCAATCATAAGTGCAATCTTAATGTGGGTTGTTTAATATTTTTTTTTTGTTTTCTCAGCTGTTGATCTTATATACTAATTTGAAATACAAATGCAGTTGTTGAAAGGAGATTCGTCCTATGCACCACCGCTTCTACTCTAACTGGGAGGTAACTTGGCCCCTTTTTCATTGTTATTAGACACTTCCGAATTTCCAGTTTCCCTCCGTCCATTTCTCGACCACTTATTTTTTATGCCTTGTGCTTTGGAATATTGCGGGTACTGAAACAGGAAAACAATTCTGAGGGCTGTTCATTCAAGTTTCTTTTAATATTTATTAAATGATACAGTAAAAAAGTTAAGTATACCTTAGTTTAACCAGACCACTGAGCTGATTAACAGCTCTCCTAGGGCTGGCCCGAAGGATTAGACTTATTTTACGTGGCTAAGAAGCAATTGGTTACCTAGCAACGGGACCTACAGCTTATTGTGGAATCCGAACCACATTATACCGAGAAATGAATATCTATCACCAGAAATAAATTCCGGCCGATTATAGGTATTATATTTACACTGCATTTTAAGTTTTCTGTAAGAGAAAACTATTGTGCCGGCTTTGTCTGTCCGTCCGCACTTTTTCTGTCCGCCCTCAGATCTTAAAAACTACTGAGGCTAGAGGGCTGCAAATTGTTATTGATCATCCACCCTCCGATCATCAAACATACCAAATTGCAGCCCTCTAGCCTCGGTAGTTTTTATTTTATTTAAGGTTGAAGTTAGCTATAATCGTGCGTCTGGCAACGATATAGGCCAGGCCACCACCAGGCCGTGGTTAAAGTTTCATGGCCCGCTGCTCAAACAGCATTATACCGAGATCACCGAAAGATAGATATATTTTCGATGGCCTTGATTATACGCTGTAGCTGCTGTATAGAAAACTAGATTGCGCCGAAGAAACGTTGGCGCATTTTTTACTTTTTTTCTTATCTTCTATCTTTTATTACCTGTTAATCCCATAGGGGAGTAGTGCCATCAGTGAACCTTACGCGGTGCACTGTAGGCATTACCTAAGCTTCTTTGCAGTGTCCCTTCGGCCCCTAGCTGCAATCGCTTTTATTCTTTTTACTGCATCTCCGTTGATATTCTCTTTCTTCCATCTCACTTTTCATCCTCTCCTAACAATTGTTTCACAGTGCAACTGCGAGGTTTTCCTCCTGTTAAACCTTTTAAACCTTTTTGACTCTGTTTCCCTTTCAGCAGTGAATGACCTCATAGGTCCCAGAGCTTGGCCTCGGGCCTAAATTTTTTATTGAGATTCAATTTATTACCTGCTGAGGAGATTAATTTTTTTGGTGGGTTCACTTTGTATGATAGAAAGCATAAAAACCGGGAAGATATTAATTTATGGAATTTTCGAAAAATTTTCCATATTTCATTATGACTTAGTGCCTTGTTTATAGTGATGTAGGCAAGCTACTGACGAATGATGGTGCCTTGTTTACAGTAATTTAGGCAAGCTACAGACGAATGATAGTTCCTTGTTTACAGTGATGTAGGCATGCTATAGACGAATGATAGTGCCTTGTTTATAGTGATGTAGGCAAGCTATATACGAATTTACAGTGATGTAGGCAAGCTACAGACGAATGGTAGTGCCTTGTTTACAGTGATGTAGGCAAGCTACAGACGAATGATGGTGCCTTGTTTACAGTGATGTAGGCAAGCTACAGACGAATGATAGTGCCTTATTTACAGTGTAGGCAAGCTATAGACGAATGGTGGTGCCTTGTTTACAGTGATGTAGGCAAGCTACAGACGAATGATAGTACCTTGTTTACAGTGATGTTGGCAAGATACAGACGAATGATGGTGCGTTGTTTACAGTGATGTAGGCGAGCTATAGACAAGTGATAGTGCCTTGTTTACAGTGATGTAGGCAAGCTACAGACGAATGATAGTGCCTTGTTTACAGTGATGTAGGCAAGCTACAGACGAATGATAGTGCCTTGTTTACAGTGATGTAGGCAAGTTACAGACGAATGATAGTGCCTTGTTTACAGTGATGTAGGCAAGTTACAGACGAATGATAGTGCCTTGTTTACGGTGACGTAGGCAAGCTACAGACGAATGATAGGACTCGTATAGACACAGAAGAGGCGCCAGTGCCGAATTTCATAACGGAGTATATAACCTTTACCCGCCCCATTACTGATGAACCCTCTAATCCACCTAATCCACGCTAATCCGTGCCTTAAGCTCTTCTAAATTAAGGCCTGTTCTCCAGTCATCAACTGTGGGATGTTGGTTTAAAGAACAAAAAATTAATATTAGACTGAAACTAATATAGACGCCGTAATGTTTTGAGAAAGATGTTTTTTAATATGCAGCAAGAGTTAAATTCTTATTCTGATCTTTCCTCTTTCCAAACAAGAGAGAGAGAGAGAGAGAGAGAGAGAGAGAGAGAGAGAGAGAGAGAGAGAGAGAGAGAGAGAGAGAGAGAGTGTCAAAATGCTTTATTTCATTTACAGATGAGTCAAAATACTCTATTCCATTTACAGATATGAGAGAGAGAGATAGAGAGAGAATAATAATTTACAGATGAGTTAGTCAGAATGCTCTCTCTCTCTCTCATATCTGTAAATAGAAGAGAGAGAGAGAGAGAGAGAGAGAGAGAGAGAGAGAGAGAGAGAGAGAGAGAAAGAGAGAGAGAAACGTAACTTAGTCAACAAGAACCTCGAGTTACTTTTGTAAATTGAACTTGATTTCTTAACTTTTTGTCTCTCCTGGGGTTCAACAGAGGGTCGATTCATGGCTTTTTATCTCCATGCTTTGCAATCATCCTTGCGGTTTGATATACGATCATCTCCTAGAAACCGAGCTGATAAGGAGAGGAAGGAGAAGAAGACAGGTCGAGTGCAGGAGCAAAAAAGAAAAAAAAATATATGAAAGAAGAAGAATTAATGTTTATCGTACATGAATCAAGTTTTAAGGAACTTATTAAGATGGACGGAGGTAACACGTGTTTATGAAAGTTTGGCAGAGAGAGAGAGAGAGAGAGAGAGAGAGAGAGAGAGAGAGAGAGAGAGAGAGAGAGAGAGAATACTGTATTCCATTTGCAGATGAGAACATGTCCAAATAATGTTTCATTTACAGGTGGTCATATAATTTTATGCCATAAAGTGTGTGCGTGTGTATGATAGAGAGAGAGAGAGAGAGAGAGAGAGAGAGAGAGAGAGAGAGAGAGAGAGAATATTCTTCCATTTGCAGAAGAAAGAGAGAGGGTCAAAATACTTATTCCATTTCATTTAGAGAGAGAGAGAGAGAGAGAGAGAGAGAGAGAGAGAATACTCTTCCATTAGCAGAAGAAAGAGAGAGGGTCAAAATACTTATTCCATTCTTCCATTTACAGAAGAAAAAGAGAGGGTCAAAATACTTATTCCTTTTCATTGACAGACAGGCCAAATCCTCTTCCATTTACAAATGAGAGAAGAGAGACAGACTCTAGATACCCTGTTCCATTTCATTTACAGAGAGAGAGAGAGAGAGAGAGAGAGAGAGAGAGAGAGAGAGAGAGAGAGAGAGAGAGAGAGAGAGGGAGGTTGATCTTACTCGAGGCTAAAATTTCCTCAACCAAGAGAGTTTAGTGAAGATGAATATGAATGTTAGTGAGGTTGTTCTCGACAAAGAATCAGTCGACCTTGTAGGAATGAGCTGTATTGTGCCCCAAATGCGTTGTCAGCTCCAACTCTGAATTACGGTTCATATACGTTGCGAAAGCTGTGTCCCCTCGTAGAGCAGTCCAGTCGTTTTCAAAACCAAGGAAGAGTGAAATTTGCTCCTGAAGTTACATTGTCGAGCATGCAATAATATATATATATATATATATATATATATATATATATATATATATATATATATATATATATATATATATATATATATATATATATATATTATATATATATATATATATATATATATATATAAAGATGTAGTCTCTCTTAAAGTTCTGTTTCTAGACATTTGTGAATAAATATATCTCTCTCTCTCTCTCTCTCTCTCTCTCTCTCTCTCTCTCTCTCTCTCTCTCTCTCTCTCTCTCGTCCTTGTAGTGCCGGGAAACACTCGTCCCACAACCGATGAGACTTATTTCACTCTCCGGCCAAGGAAAGGACCGTTTGGGCGGGTTACCATAACATGCAGTATGCATCTGTTAGTCTGCGCCGTGAAATAGGTTATTGAACATTTTTGTTTTTTTCGTTTTTTTGTTTTTTGTTTGCAGCTGTGCTTTCATGAAGAAGAAAAGAAGAAAAATATAACAAGAGCTCGTGACCAGTATTTCTTCAAAATGTAAGCCTTCATAATAGCATAAAATTAAAAACGCTAGAACCTCGACGAGGTAATCTTCTCTGTACGTTGGTGAAGGTCATTAATCAGATGCATGATAAACAGCTGCGTTGGGGACACCAAACATCCCCTACTTTATCATGCACTTCATTTTTAAGTGAATATTCGTCTGTACCGCTGTTATGTTGTTGCTTGGTCACCAGTCAGAGGCCTTATGTAGTTGCCTCCCGTAGCGGGGTAACGCCGTTAGTGTACGTCACGTGTGTTACTTAAGGATCCTTGCAGCGTCCCTTCGGTCCCTGGCTACATCCCTTTTCATTCTTGTTTGCTATACCTCCGTTCATAGTCTCTCTCTTCCATCTTACTTCCCTCCCCTCTCACCTAGTGGAGCTGCGAAGATTTCCTCCAGTTACCCCTTTCAAACTTTTGTACTCTCAATGTCCCTCTCGGCGCTGAATGACCTTATGCGTCCTAGCGCTTGGCCTTTGGCCTAAATTTTATCTGCCATTCATATGTAGTTGCCTTATGTTGGTGACCGTACAGCCAATAATCTTAAACTGTGGATTGTACCATAGCCCCAGTTCTGTTGCCTTGTAATATGGTTCGAGTTTCCTGGTTAAATGGACCTTTTATTTATTTATATATACATCCAGTTTTATAATTATATTTATAATTACACACGTAGGAAATTCAGGTCATAGGAAGACTGCTATGCTAGTTCATGAACTTGTGGCCGGTTATATTAGAACGCTTGGTCATTATGAGTAATAACAGCAATAAAAGAAACAATAATTATATGAATATCACCTATCCCTTCTCCGTCAAGTACGTCTTTGTCCTACACATCCTGTTTAGTCGAGGTGAAAACCTTGTGCATTATTATTATTATTATTATTATTATTATTATTATTATTATTATATAGACAGCATCTTAGTGTTTGTTTTTTTGTAGGATATCTCATCTAAAATATTAACGCTACTGACAATCCTTGGTGTCATATTCCGTTGTATATTTATACCCAGTAGTATTAACTGTGTAGTCTCTATTGAATCACAGGATTATAAACCAAAGCATTCGTGTCCGCTTAATCTCGTTATTGACAACACGCACTCTCTCTCTCTCTCTCTCTCTCTCTCTCTCTCTCTCTCTCTCTCTCTCTCTCTCTCTCTCATGTTCTTCCTACGTGTACAGGGCCCCTCTGTGGGAAATTAGAGAAATAATTCTCATGGTTAATTTATGTTTTTCCTCTTAAGTATGTAGTTTTCACGTCATGGAGCGAGCGAGATTACTGGCATTAGATGCTGTATTACTCTCATTTCCTGTCTGTACTTATCATTTATTGTATGTCTTTATTATTTAATGACCTTGTTGCTGTTGTTTGTAGTGGTAAAGTGCAATGGGTGGTTTAATGTATATATTCAGCTTTTTCCTTTTTTTTTTTTTTCCTGAACACACCTACTGAATTGTCAATGAAATGTATGTGTTTCACATGACACGTCAGCTTGGCAGACAGGATTTGATAAATATTACTCGTCTATTTTTTTTTATGACAGACGTAGAAAGTTTTTTTCACCCACGGCTAACGAAGGATAAAATGTTGATAAAGTTCTCATATCTGTCACTCAGCCGGCCGTTTGTTTGTCAACAGAACATGAATAGATTTTCAGTTATTAATTCTAATCCCCTTTTTTTCTTTCAATATTGATGCAACATTCCGTCTTCATTCAGGATCGTCTCTTCATAAAGGCATTGCAGGAGCTGCAAGGTGTAAAAACCTTCCAAGAAGCATTTTGCAAATATAAATATATTCTTGCAACGATTTCATTTCCGCTGCATAGTCCTTAAGTATAAGTGTAAAGGACGTTGAAATACTCAGTCATGGAAGGTTCTTGAACGTTTTAATGGAAGGTCAATTATTTGTGTGCCGGTAAGCGTTTATTTATTTTTATTATTTATTATTTTTTATTATTTTTAGTATTTTTAGGTATGCTTTAAGCAGCTGCAATTATGCAAAGTGGACAGAATCTCGAACACTAAATTACCTGCCTCTCTCTCTCTCTCTCTCTCTCTCTCTCTCTCTCTCTCTCTCTCTCTCTCTCTCTCTCTCTCTCTCAGGTGTACGAGTATATATATATATTTTTGGTGCAGATGTTATTACACTGTTGATATGCACATGTGTTTGTTCTTCATGCCTGCTGATACACATTTGAGCGTAGTGTGTTCTGACGTAGAGATTTCGATGTGATATGAACTCCACGTGATTCTTCTGAGATCCGGTCGGTAGAGAGAAAAAAAACGTTTTTTTGTTCGGTGTTTTTGTCTTTGGTTTTCTTTGAATTTTCATGCGTCATTTTCTCCCCAACCAAACTTTTTTTATCATTTATTTTTTTTTCTTAGTTGCTTTGATCTGGGTTTTTCTCTGGTCCCACAGGTTAGGGGTTGTGTATGCGTTTTCGGCAATGTGGCTATTATAATAAATAATAATAATAATAATAATAATAATAATAATAATAATATTAATGATAATAATAATAAAAAAGTTGCTGTGAAATTATCCATGTTCTAGAGGAAATGTAATATTTGGTTCTTCGTTACTGAATCACTACAGTTTTCAGGGTATTATGGTTATATTGTGTAGTTTACATATATTTTCGCAGTAATAGTTCGATTTAAATAATTTTTTTATCTGCATACCAGATGTCCCAGAAAAAAAGCAGTGAAGGAAAAATTCAGAATAGGTTTTACAAAATTCCTTTGTAATTTTAATTTTTGTGTTTGTCAACTTTTTTTTTTTTTATTTCTGCAGGTTTTTTCCCTTCCTCTCCCTCCCTTCCAAAAACAAGATCAAAATAATACAAGTAAGAAATGCGCCGAAGTTTCTTCGGCGCAATCGAGTTTTCTGTACAGCCGCTACAGCGTATAATCAAGGCCACTGAAAACAGATCAGTCTTTCTGTGGTTTCGATATAATACTGTATGAGCCCCGAGCCATGAAACTTTAACCACGGCCCGGTGGTGGCCTATCCTATATAGTTGCCAAAAGCACAATTATGACTAACTTTAACCTTCAATAAAATAAAAACTGCTGAGGCTAGAGGGCTGCAATTTGGTATGTTTGATGACTGGAGGGTGGATGATCAACATACCAATTTGCAGCCCTCTAACCTCAGTAGTTTTTAAGATCTGGGAACAGACAGAATAAAATGCGAACGGACAGACAAGGCCGGCACAATAGTTTTCTTTTACAGAAAACTAAAAAAGATGGTTTTCATACTGTGTAAACAGAAAGTTTCGATGAGACAAAATTTTCCAAATCGTTTTAATGAAACTCTCTTTAAAAGTATCACAATATTCAGCTTTTATTAGTTCGCCATTTGCTGAAATCTGGTACGAATCATCTCACGCTGAATTCAGGATGGTGACAGAACCCGTTATATGGTGTTTTCAAGTGTGAAATATATTTGTCATTGTAATTGCTTTTGCTGTTTTTGAAAAGTGGATTGTTCGCAGTTGGTTCGACAGTGTCTCTGTAAAAGTATAGAATATTTTATTTATGATAAGTATTTTTATGTACTGATTATGAAACTGTCGGTTGCTTCGACATTATGTAAAAGTATGGAATATGTAATTATTAATAATTTTCTGTATTAAAGATGAAAAGCATAATTTTCCCACCTGTATCGACGATAATGTCGAGACAGCTGTAGCGACACACAATTTACCCAACTGTATCGACAGCCTGTCGACTTGGCAGCTGTATCGACGAACACGTTCTTCTCCCAACTGCATCGACAGTATATTGAATTGACACTAACATAATCTTCTCAGTAGCATCGACAGCCCGTCGACCTGGCAGCTATATCGATGAAAACATTATTTTCCTAACTGAGTTGACAGTACCTTGAATTGACAGTTGTATCGTTGGTGAGAAAAATTGGGCAAAGGCAACGAAAGGTCATCAAGATAGCGAGGTGCCCAAGGGAGGATGACATGCCCCTAAATCATTTCCCCTTTCCTGAAGCCGTGTCATAATTAACCTTGTATAATATAACCGAATTATTTCACCATGTCTTCACTTGCTTTCCCAGGCGGCCTCTGACCCTCGCTGAAAAAAAAACTGGGTTCAAATGTTAACAGGAAAGATCTGTTAAGATGATTCCTTTGAGGTGGTGTTTTCTTACGTTTTTTCAGTGTGTGTAATTTTTCAGTATTAATATTAGCTCTCATTAAATTTTAAGTGCTTTTGGGCTTTTTGTTCTGCCTTGCGTTGTTAAGTGCAATTGGACTCTCTGTCTTAAGATGAGCTATTCCGAGTTTCCTGTTAGGTGAAGCTTTTGTGAATTTTTTTTTTCTCTTCTCTCTCTCTCCCCAAGGTTATCTTTACGTACATCTAATTCTTTTGTGTAATATATATATATATATATATATATATATATATATATATTATATATATATATATATATATATATATATATATATATATATATATATATATATATATATATATATATATATATATATATATATATATATATATATATATATATATATATATATATATTGTATAGTATTTAAGTAGAATTGTAATATATACGTTAAATTTCCGTCATATAATGGTTTGTATATTTGCATGTGCTTTAATGATTCTGTTTATACATTCACATGCGGTCTTTTAGCAATAATTGCAATATAATATAGTGGGGTGGAGGACGCATCTGGCAGACGAGACATTTCAAAAGAATCTTCAAGTTCTGAGTTCCGTGAAACCTAAAATCATCGCGGGCATCATAATTTTAAAGAGATAAGTTTAGTAAGGAATACACGCATTGACAGTCTTCATCTGTCAT
>NC_089742.1:53629270-53649270 GCF_040412425.1 Macrobrachium rosenbergii
CCAAGCCATTCCAATTCCAAGCAATTCCGAGTCATGACTCCAAGCAGTAAGACTGACCAGTTATTTCCTTCTGTATGTGGAATTCTTGAGGTTGTTCTTGGTGGATCTGGAAGAAGAATGATTTAAGCACGAAATATTGCCCTTGATGGCATGTCTTATGAAGAACTTTGTGCCTGTGCACTCTACAACCTTTGTCAATTTTTCTGCATTTATACACATTGTCTTTGAGTACAGTATTGTTGTTTTTTTTATTATCGTTCTATATATAGACACCTTTTGTCACAGCAAAGCATTGTTGCTCAGTGCTTGAATTTGAGCTGAAAGCCTTGCCTCTCTCTGTATGGTATATGGTAATATCTCTTACAGTCTCTCAGTGAGAATAGCAAGCTATTACAGTTTCCTCCTTATCAAGATTTTTATATATATATATATATATATATATATATATATATATATATATATATATATATATATATATATGTATATGTATATATATATATATATATATATATATATATATATATATATATATATGCATGCATACATAACTAAAGTCCATTAAGCTACTTGTCTGATCTTCTGTAAGAGCAGATGTTTTGTCCGTTATTACTATTTTTACTCTTCTGGTGATTCATCTAGTCCAGTTTTAAAAGGCGGGTGTAATTTTTTTTTTTTTTTTTTTTTTTGCGGCCACAATACATTGTACGTCATCAGAATCGTCCTTCATCAGGAGTGCACAATTTGTACATTGGCTCGTTTCCTTCCCATTTCAGTTCTCACGCCCGTGGTACTTTGCCACTTGTTACAAAGAGAAATTTCTCTCTCTCTCTCTCTCTCTCTCTCTCTCTCTCTCTCTCTCTCTCTCTCTCTCTCTCTCTCATTGCATTGCATTGCATAAAATTATGTGACCATTCGTAACTTATTTATTAGGTGTTGTCATTGTTATAAAAGTATTACTTGAAGTATCAAATTACTTGGCGCTTTGCATATCACGAGGAAGGCTGTTCTAAACAAGACAAACTCGATGATCAATCATCGGCCTTAAGTAGTTAGTTGGCTTAAGGCCAGAAGTTATCTTTCTCCGTGTAATGCCACAACTTGCTGCGCCCTTGGCGAATGGTGCCTGTGTCGTGACCTGCGGCGTGAAGACGAATTCTAGAAATCTAGATTTTTTCTTTTTTTTTCAAAGGTGCTCTGCGACGGGTTTTGCCGTAGTTCAGTATGCAGGCTACCAGAATGAATACTGGATTGTAGTGGGTAATTGTTTATATGCATGTATGTATGTATGTACTGTATATGTATATGTATAATATATATACATATATATATATAGTATATATCTATACAGTATTTATGATCTTTTGTGTATATATATATATATATATATATATATATATATATATACAATGTGTGTGTGTGTGTGTGCGTGTGTACGTGCGTGCTTGCATCTATCCTTTTTACACAAAAGAAGCATAAAAGTAAGGTTAATACGAAACCACTAAAGCTTTAAACAGATTACATCCTAAGCATTTTTGACAGTTTTGATAATGAAGTTGCTATCATCATCATCATCATGAGACCTCTGACAGAAAAACATACTCTTAAAATCAAATACAGTGGTAATTTTTCCTTAAATGTAAATATGACTTGTAAACCTTAAAAAAACAGAAAGAATCTTAACTGCAAATTGAGCACCCATCGGAGACTGTCGCCTTTATAATGTCTGTGGAACGACCTACGTCTGGCAGGCCTTGCTGGCCGGAGTGCGAAACAATTTGAAAACTCAGCCAGATGGTTGACAAAATTTCAAGAATGTTCAAAGTTCAGACAGGCGTGTTTGACCTATTGTACGTTCGTCGTTTTTTGACAAAATATCTTTAAAAGTATTTTCATGCTTGTTACTTTGTTTTTGTTTAATCTTTAAAATAAGTTTGAGGCAGTTGTTGATATTCGTACTATATTGAAGATATTGCTTATTCCTTTTTTGCTAAGATAATGGCTCAGGGTCAATTTTTGGTATTTCCGATAGTTTTTCTGTGAAGGAAAGAAATAATATGCGGATCTGCTTCTTGTCAGTTTGTTATCTTTCAGCAAAGTCACTGACCTAACCAAGGTCACGTGTGAATGTGTCAATATACGAAGACTTATTCAGAGTAGTTAATGTTTGATACCGTTAAAACAAGTGTTATTACTTTTGCCTGCGAAATTAAAAAAAAACATGTTTTATGCAGAATTTGGTGAAATTTGGCAGATACTTTTATTTTCAGTGCATTTAGGATACCAGATAATTGTTTTCCAAGGACACTTCATCTCTGTTAGTATTGTCAGCGTTTGCTTGCTTAGATTTACTCTACGATACCTATAATGCAGTACAAAACAGCATTAGTGCTAAGAGACTGTAGAATCTACAGTCTCTTAGCACTAATGCTACAGTGTAGATGAATTACATGAAATGGGTAGATTGTGTTGACTGTAAGCAACACATTTTAGGAAGTAATTTAGGTAATTTCCCTTAGTAGTTTTTCTAATGAATCGGAAATTAATGTAACAGTATTGATATATATATATATATATATATATATATATATATATATATATATATATATGTGTGTGTGTGTGTGTGTGTGTGTGTGTACTGTATATGTATGTATGTATGTATATATATATATATATATATATATATATATATATATATATATATATATACATATATAATGTGTGTGTGTGTGTGTATATGTATATATATATATATATATATATATATATATATATATATGTATATATAGAATTATAGAAGCAATTCTTTTAGGGTGCTTCGATTCGTTCGGATCATAAACGTGAATGACAAAATTTTGTGAAGAAGCCCCCACACCTCTCTCTCTCTCTCTCTCTCTCTCTCTCTCTCTCTCTCTCTCTCTCATATTTAGAGTAGACTGTTATGCGCCTTTTCTTAAAGGGACCCCACACGAATCATTCTCCTTATAAAATTTCACAAAATTTTCTTGTAATCATCCTGCAGTAATCATCCCCTTGCTCCCTATACATTGAGCCACACCTATGGCAGAGGATGAAAAGAGACCATATGGATAGCACGTCCTCACATCAAATATGCAATTAAATTTTTTTTTTCCGTAACTTCACCTTCTGCGAGACGCAGTCCTACCGCCAGTGCCCTTTCGAATGAGCGAGAGAAATGGCGGTCTCAGGAGAATGTTGGATGTAATGGGACATCCACATGTTGTTAAGCATCTTCCCCTTGGCTAGGCCAAATCCAGAACAGCTGGAATATGTGGAGTTACTGGTCTGCTGTTGCTGCAGCTGCCCAATCAGGTTGGGACCTTCCACAAGGTGCATAATCCTGAGAGTGTCCTCGTGCAGGAGTTGCTGGAGGGATGTCGTGTAAGACTGGAGGATGGATAGCCATTGTAGTTAGTTGATCGAGACCATTAGGTCACATTGTTTGTTATGCTCGCTTAAAGGTTCGCCTTTTAAGTATTCGTTCTGGAAAGCGAATTGAAAATGGGACTAAATCAGTTTCGAGAAGTTACTAAGGCTCTCGCTGTTACAATAAGCGACAAGACACCAAAGAGAGCAGACATTAACACCGTCTGCAGTGTGCAGCGCATAGGACCAGGGCCTAGTGTCAAGCAGTAAACTCCCTACGGGCGAGGGACATACAGAGTCGATTACCTCTGGATCCTGACTCTTTCGTTGATCTTTGTTCCTTTGTGTGGCGCGATTCTTGATTCTTCGACCGGAAGGTCCTCGGGGCTTCAAGCCAGCAGGTGATGGCAAAGTGAATTAAGCGAAGAGGAAGGCATTTCTGTCGAGGAATTTAGTGCTAAGCCCTTAGGTCAGGAAGCGTGAGAGAGAGAGAGAGAGAGAGAGAGAGTCTTAAATGCCTGTGCGTACATTGATGGGCTTTTGGGAGTTAGTATTAAAGTAATTAGTTTTGTTCTTTTGTCGTAAGTCTAATGTGAAGAAATGAAAACGAACAGTTAAGGTAAAATTAGCCAAAGCTATATTTGCTAAGATTAGCTTTGTCGTAATTGGCACGTCATCAATATCATGACCGCAGTTTGCTGATATATATTTAGTATTTAATGCATTCTGGTGCACACTCACCTGTTGTGTTTGGGCTACAATATATATGTATATATCTGTTTTTATACATATGGATGATGAACAAATTATGTATAAACCACAGTGTATTTTTGTGAGCTGTACGTACTGTGGTACGTTAGTACATATATTTTTTTAACAGTGACTTATCATCAAATATATGAAATTAATCGATTCCATTATGTAGTTACTAGTGTTATTTTACCGCTACTACAACTCGTGATCTTTAACGAGGAGGACTCATAATAATCCGGTGTTTTTTCGGGAAGAAAGACTGTAGTAGGCCTATTTGTCCTTGGGGCGGGGGAGCGGGTGTGGGACGAGTAAGGAAGGACAAGGACCCTTGTGCGACGGGACAACTCTTTTTGAATTGTAAAGACGCCCATGGAAGTTAGTCTTGGCGACGCCCGCCTTTGGTTGGGGGTAGTGCGTAGGTAGGCCTTATACTCTTGTGCAGTACCCTTTCCCATTCGTTTGGTGGTTAATGTCACGGCTGAAGGGTGTTATGGGTTCACTATCTGTATAACAATCTAGGGCTGGAGGTGTTCGTGATGTTGGTTAGTCATACATCATTGCAGTTATCTTAAATATATAACTCATTTTTCTGCTGCAACAAAATATCAAGTAAAATTTTCATAGGCTTTGAAATGCTTTGCCCCGTCTGCTAACGGAAGAAACAAAAGGGAGAATTATTAGTGTTTTTTGTGGGTAATGGTGATTCATATCCAGCTACAATGAATGTGCGTTGAAAGCACCGTAATTTTTCCCAGAGTAAAAGGTCTTACTTGCTTGGTAATATAGTCAGTTTTAACTTAGATAAACTGGGTCCAACCATGCTAAGAAGGTTATGGCATCGGTTTGTTTTCTCCCTGGTAAAACTAGGAAAAAGTTACGAGTACAATGACCATCCGGTCTGGCGCGAGAGTTTTACCTTTGTTGATGGAAGTTTCGGGTGGGGGTGTGGCGGGAAGACCAGCCATTGGCTGAGAGGAGCCGGCGGCTGTCTCGGAGGCATTTTTCCCCGTATCCCCGGGAATGCATTATTATCCCTTCCTGTTGAGATTGTGTTAGCCCTTTCTCCCATAAGCTTTATGTCTGTCTTGGAGGAAATATAGATGTCTGTGGGTTTGTAAATATGCTGCTGATTTGTAGACGTAAAATTTCTCCCGTTGAATGAGATTATTCTTGTTTGATTATTATTTGTTAAAATGACTTTCGTCAGCATCTTGAAAAGAATTCCGATCCTGTTGGGAAATGAATTGGATCGTCCTCTCTCTCTCTCTCTCTCTCTCTCTCTCTCTCTCTCTCTCTCTCTCTCTCTCTCTCTTTGTGTGTGTGTGTTAGATCTTGGAAAATTCTGCTTCAATGAATGTCAATGAATTCTGACGAATTCGGTCTATCTAAACAAGAGTAAACTATTTATTACCTTATTACCCTTGCCTTCTTTGTAGAACGTATGTAGGTTAAGAGTAGCAAGTACTCCAAGGTCGGTAATGATTCCCTTACCCACTTCAGCCTTAAGTAGGTTGATTGTTCAATCTAACGTCCTAAATACCGAAGGGAGACTTCAGTTTAATAGGGAGTTATGTCTGCTGTGAGCATGAGAAGTGTCCTCGAGTTCTGAGCTGTCAATCTGGATGGATGGTTCGTCTTTGTCTAACCGGAAAGAGAGAAACTGTGAGACAGACAGACAGACGCAGTGACATGCATTTCTTTTACGATATTATTTGCCGTAGTAATGTGGCGGATTTATTCGAATGATGTCTGCAAGCAGGTATCGACTGGAAAGGTGAAACCTGTTGCATGGAAACCAGAGGTGGACCGGTACTCAGGGAAACCAGTTGAGCTGGTCTTGAACTCCGGCAGCCGGGAAATATTCATTTTTTTCTTCCTCTTCATCTTCTTCATTAAGATTTGCACCCTTTCCAAATAATTGTCCTTCAAGTGTGAAGTGTGTGTGTGTGTGTGAGCGTGAGCGTAGCCGTAGAATATTGTAGTGGAAAAAGGTACCCATATTACCGGTGATTATTTTCACTTTGTTGCGGTCGCTCTGTACGAAAAGTGGTCCACGTGGCCGAGCGGACTAGCGAATAGTTCCGTGCAACGTCTGGCACATGCCGCCCAACGCTCCAAAGTGCAACGGATAATAATTTCCCTGAATAAAAGAAAATTAAGCATGGCTACGACTGTTTTCCACTTATTTGGAATAACATCCTCCGCTTCCTTCTTCACTTAGAATTATATAAGAGAAGTAAAACAACGAAATTAGTTCTATGTATCATTGGTAAATTAGAGCTAAGCCGTTAATTCATTAACAGATTAGTGTTAAGTGTTAATTCATTAAGTGCCATAAATAACGAGAGGGTCTTTGTTGTGGTCTGCTGCTATGTGTTTACCCTAATGGATTTACTACAGGTTATTGCTTTTGGAGAACTGAGCTCTTGAGATATGGTCTTTGCTGACGCTGTTATTTAGAGTGGAAATGCCTTCCGCGGTAGAGAAAAGGCAGGGGGCAGTTCATTGTGTACCGGTATTGACCTACCAGGGAGGGAAGGGTGTCTGTGGAATGTGTGTTAATGCCCCTTTGAATGCGGTTTGTTGTTTTTCTAACGATTTATTTTTATCTTCATTATTATGGGCTAGTAGAAGCTTTCACTAAATCTCTTGGGAAACTAGAACGATAGTGATTCAACGCTTTTATGATGAGGAAAGCCGCATTGCGGAGGGAGGCCTAAGAAACATAAAGATTAGGTTTTAAATCAAGTAGGGAATTACACAATCGCAGGTCAATTGACGAGACAAAGCAAAGAGACAAAAAGAATCCCTTCATTTCACGATATGAATGTAAATATATATTTTTTGTACTTTTGTAGCTAAGATAGTAATTTTCTTTAGAACATATAGAGTAATATATATATATATATATGTGTGTGTGTGTATATATATATACACAGTATGTATATATATATATATATATATATAATATATATATATATATATATATATATATATATATATATATATGTTTATCAAGACATTAAAGAACGTAGTAAATAAAAAGCTGGCGATGGGAGTGTTATCCGCATTAACACAACTCATAGCACCTGTTTAATAATATATATATATATATATATATATATATATATATATATATATATATATATATATATATATATATATATGTATATATATATATATATATATATATATATATATATATATATTCTGAATTACGTCAGAAATTATTCTTGATTAAGCCAGAATGAGAATCCCTTCTTTGTGTATTTTGTTTCTCTCTCTCTCTCTCTCTCTCTCTCTCTCTCTCTCTCTCTCTCTCTCTCTCTCTCTCTCTCTCTCTCTCTACGGCTGAATTACCTATTTTTCGCGCTTATTTCACAGCAAAGGTCGTAGCCCCGCTGAAGTGGCTTGTCGAGTGGCTGAAACCGGAGAGAAGAAAAGAGGAATTCAGCACAAACTCCATTTCTTCACGGAGCTTGCTGGTTAGCCCTATTTGGGCATTTTACGAGTATTTATAATGTAATGAGATACCACAGAGCACAAAATAAGGGTTGAAGGTGTTCCTACGAATTCCTGTTAAGTTTAAGAAACGTAAATGTGTTGCTGATACACACGATTGCAAATTGTTGTTGGGCCTAATTTGAATTACTACAGTTTATCTCACGATTACGAGCGAATGAAGGCGACGACCCGGTTGGTTGAATCAGGAAATGCCCGGAATGCAAAGGTGTGTGTGTGTGTGTGTGTGTCTGTGTGTATGTAAGTGTGTGTCTGTGTCTGTGCGGTGGGAGGGTTGATCAAGCATCGTGCCATGGATCAAGAATGACTGACACGTGACTTTCCTTCTCTTGCTGTGTCGAACGTCCTGTCCAGACACTAGACTTCCTGCGCTTAGATGCCGGAAGGTGCGGTTGCAATGCTCGCTATTCCGAAACCACTTTACGCCAATGTTGCACGGCGGGGATGATTAGTATTGGCGTGGCTTTCCGGTGCAGGTGGGTTGAGGTTCCTCCTTTTACTTAGATAACAATTCACAATTCCTCTCTCTCTCTCTCTCTCTCTCTCTCTCTCTCTCTCTGACACAAACTTAGTATCTTCACTTTGCCTCTTGCTGCCGGAAATTTTGATAGATTTAAGAGGTAATATTGTTTTTTAATTTTGGATCTTTTAGATATTTAGTAATTGATATCAATACAAGTTCTCTGATTTAGAATTTAATGACAGACTAAGAATTGATATATAAAACAATGGGCAGGCTGAATAAGTTTTGGAAATCAAATAGGCTGAAATTACTTAGGAAAGTTATACCTACTGCAGTCCGATCAAGGACACGGATCATCACTATATCCAAAAGATGGCTCATTATAACAGGTGATAGTGTCAGCTGAACTTTTGTGGGACCAGAAGAGTTGGAAAGCGTAGACCTAATGTACATGGACGAGAACTTTGAGAAGGGAAGCTGAGACACTTACTTCACACGGTATTGAAGTCGATGATGATGTTGAATATTGCCTTTCCACCATTTTTTTTTAAATAAAGGAACTGCCAGTTAATAAAAAAAAAGGAACTGCCAGTTAATATCTTGGTTCTATCGGTAGTTCAATCATTATTTCCAGTTGTTTTCAGATTCTAGAATTTTTATTCAACTCGAGCTTTGTGATATCTTTAAAATGAAGGGTCCAGTTCGAACAACATTTATGGCAGACTGATCCACTTCAGATAAGTTACATTTGTGGTTTGATGTGAAATGTCCGGGGTTCTTGTGTGTGCCGTAAGGAGAACAGAAGCAGGTTATTCGTTTCGGGTTAAAACCATCACTTAAAGACAGTTCATAGTTTTTTTTTTTTAAATGAACAGAGCGAGAATGAAAAAACATACAAGGCGGAGGCGCTTCTCCTCGTATAAAAAAAGCATGATCAGCACTGGACACGTGTTCTCTCTCTCTCTCTCTCTCTCTCTCTCTCTCTCTCTCTCTCTCTCTCTCTCATGAATACCTGCCAGTCAGTCAGTCTGGTTTAACTTCATCGCTGCTGTTGTATGATATGCATTATATTTCAGGGTGAAAGGTTTCTCACATGGAGCGTTGGTACCTAATGTCTGTTAGAGTTCTCCTCTTTCGATCTAAAAAAAAAAAAAGTTAGTTTTGAGGATGGCGTTGTTAGCTTCGTGGTTTGTTGCCTTCAAGGCATTCCTGTTTTTTTTTTTTTTTTTTTTTTTTTGTATGCTGACTTAGCATGTTTTTCTGTACCATTTTTTTACACACCAGTTTTGGAGGCTTATTTTTAATTGACTCCTACGTTTAGTAGCTCTGTAAGTTTAATGTCCTGTCAGCGTTACAAGAGAATGAAGACTTCAAGAGCTAAAAACTTGTGTTATTAATTAAAGTGATTTTGATTTAAGCATGGCTCTGTCAGATTTAGCAGTTTTAGTGTTGCTGATTGCAGCAGTTTGAGAGAAACTTGTTTGGCTCCCGTTCAATTACTTTCACCCAATATTTCGTCCGCTCTTACCCATCTTGGCCCGTCTGGGCTTCGGGGTAGATGGTGGGGGAACGACTGTTTTTTTTTTTTTTTTTTTTTTTTCTCTCTCTTTTTTTTAGGGGCATATCCGTCTTCGTAGACGTCCTCCTCCCTTCATTATTTCTCCCTTTCTCCCAAAAAATCCTCTCGATGGCCACTAAAAATGACTGAATGATCAATGGCTACCTTTCAGTCGCATACGTGTTGCCCGAGTTGGTTTGTTCCCTACGTAGCTTTTGAGAATTCCTGATTTTTTATGGTTTCTGTGTTTTATTCAGAATATATGTACTTACAAGAATCTTAACAGAATAAATTCCATAGTCCATTAGTTTCTTAGTTAACCTTCCACTTGACAAGATGAGAATAATGGAGACAGAAGTAACTAGAATATCCTCATTGAAAATATTGTGAAAATGGACACGGAAGAAAATGTCCACTGTAAAATACTGGGTGAATGTTAACACGCGCTTCTAAAGTAAGGTCCTTCATTACCTGCAAAGTCACCAGGGAGCCAAGTGAGCGACACGATTCCATTAAGGTGCAGTTGGAGTGATCGAAGTTGTCCATTGGTGATGTTTCTTTTATCTAGATACGAAACTTTCAAACTTATACAATGTATAGCTTGGTAATTAAAGCACTGAGCTCTACTATGGTTTTTTTTTTTTTTTGAGAATTACTCGGAGGTTCGTAATGAAAAGTATTTTACCTCCAAAACGGTTAATTGGAACTACAAAAGTTCAAGCGAAGGTGCAATGTATTGCTACCCTAATACATTCTCCGTGTATTTCAATAATGTACTTACATTTTTTTATCTATTTATTAATTTTTTCTTTTTCTTTTTTAATAAGTGAACTCTTCTCCCTGTATTTCCCTTTACCTCCTGTTACTTTCTAATGAACACCATATTCTTTGGAAACTTGAATTAAAAGTCAGTGGCCCCTGTGGGCTTGTTCCATGAGAATAGGGTTCATCCTCAGAATAATAATAATAATAATAATAATAATAATAATAATAATAATAATAATAATAATAATAATAATAATATTTCTTGTAACATAAATAATTTTGAACTGAACTCTCTAAAATGGTGAACCTGATAGGAGAATCTTGCAAAAATCACTTTCAAAGCAGGTGGTTTTTACTCTCATCGTCCTGTTTTTTTCAGTGAATAAAAACTCAACTCAGATCCAGGTGGACCCTTATGCGCTTGCGCAGTACACTTTGATCAAGGCTTTGTTGTCTGCTTGTTTTTATTTTTCAACTTACTGCTTTATGAATCCGGGAGTTCGATGTTTTCTCTCCTCAGGTCTCTTTATGAATCTTTTGTTTCTAAAGTTATCCATCTTATTTTTTGGTTTCATAAAATGCACATTGTTGTTTTAGAATTCGAAGCGTACACACTTTTTTGTTACGAAAATGCACATTGTTATTTTAGATTTCGAAGCGTACACACTTTTTTTGTTTATGAAAAAATGCACATTTTTGTTTTAGACTTCGAAGCGCGCACACTTTTTTGTTTACGAAGATGCACATTGTTGCTTTAGGCTTCGAAGCGTACACACTTTTTTTTTTTTACGAAAATGCACATTGATGTTTTAGGCTTCGAAGCGTATACCCTTTTTTTGTTTACGAAAATGCACATTGTTGTTTTAGACTTCGAAGCATACACATTTTTTTTTTGTTTAGGAAAATGCACATTGTTGTTTTGGACTTCGGAACGTACATACACACACAAGTTTTTGTTTGTGAGGCAATGCAGTTTTTGGTTGCTTCCAGGCTTTTTGTAAGAACCAATTTTTTGGAATCCGAGAGAAGTGGATGTAGCTTACTGATGTTTATGTTAGATACATCAAAGTTCAAGCCTTCAGGGTGTATTAGTCATTGCTCTCGTGAAGGCTTTCAGAACTCTCGGGCAAAGAATTCTCAGTTTTTTTTTTTTTTTTTACACATTACCCTACCCCCACCCCTTTTTTTTTTACCCTACCCCCACCCCCTTTTTTTTTACCCTACCCCCACCCCCTTTTTTTTTTTACCCTACCCCCACCCCCCTTTTTTTTTAAATCTTCACATGACCGAACCTTTGTTTTTCTTTTCCCATCACGTGACACATTCTTCAGGAAACGGCGGCAACACCTCACCTCGTATGATTCATTCTGGTCTACGTTATCTCTTTGCTGTTTTTGCTTCTTAAGTCTCCTTTCTATGAAGTGCATAAAGAAGAAGAAGAAGAAGGAGGAGGAGAAGAACTGGGAAGGAAAGAAGGGTGGCGTGGGCGTGGGCCGGGGGTGGGGGAAGTTTGTTATCTTGCGAAGCGTGGAAGGACGTGGTTCTTGGCGTGTCTGTGTCTTAAGGAAATGTTTATTTGTTTACCATGGGGGAAGAGGCGAAGGAGGACGTCGGATGATGATAAGAGAACTACCACCAACCTCGATCGCCTGGAGAGAGAGAGAGAGAGAGAGAGAGAGAGAGAGAGAGAGAGAGCCTCTTGAACTCATCCGGGCTCTTGGACAAAGGAGGGACTCAATATATGCTAATGAAATACAAATAGTTATTGAATCCTCCCCAACCTCATTGGGCTTGTTTTGGGGCCAAAGGGCTGAGGTTGGGGGTGGGGTTGGGTGGAGAGAGAGAGAGAGGGGGTGGGAGGGAGGGAAAGGGAAGTTCAGGATGAAGAATTTCGTAAAAAGAGAGAGAGTGCTATAACACACACACACACACACACACACACACACACATATATATATATATATATATATATATATATATATATATATATATATATATATGAATATACATATATATATATATGAATATACATATATATATATATATATATATATATATATATATATATATATATATATATATATATATATATATATATATACTATATATATATATGCAGATTTTATTAATATATTTCAGCGTTTGTGAGACGGACTGTGGTGTCAGTTTTGCACTGATGTATCGAATTCTGGACAGGTTCTGTGTGCGGTTTGAAAGGTGGTCTTCACTGAAGTTTTTTTTTATTTAGCGATCTGTTTTGTTTATCGTGAGCTCCTTCAGTCATTCAGTCGTCAGAAGTTTTTTTTTTTCTTTTGTCACCCTTAAGTTGGATAAATGGAATAGATCGTTTAAGACCTAAATGCAAGTCATTGCCAATTCAGTCTTGCAGTTGGAAGTTTGAATTTCTGCGTCGTACGTTTAGCAGCCTGTTGCATGTTTATATATATATATATATATATATATATATATATATATATATATATATATATATATATATATGAGTGTATGTGCATACAGTATATAATATTTTATATCTAGAGGATGGGACTTGGGTGTGATAAATGCTGAGTTAATGAGTGCAGGGTATGCACAAAAGAGTGTCATTAGATTGAGAAATGATTAATGAGGTTGAATCTTTTAAATATTTAGGAGCAATGATATCCTGTACAGGTTCTCTTGCGTTGGAATTTAGTGAAAGACAAAAAAAAAAAATCAAAGAACGTAGAGGAGGAATAAGATTTGAAAATCAAATAGATAAAAATTGCTGACGAAAAAGACTGTACCGCATGTAACGCTATATGGACGTGAATCATGGTATAATAATGAAACTGTGTGTGTGTGTGGGTGTGTGTGAAAGACAATTAAGCTTCAAAAGAATATATATTATGAGTCAGATGACAAGATAGAGTTAAAATGATACCACAAGGGAAATTAAGGAAGTTTCATCTCTACGTGAGATAATGATGAATGGGAGATGTAGCTGGTTTGGACATGTCCTTCGACCAACCCCCGGGAGAGTGGTACGCGATAGTGGAAGGTGCGCCAATGTGGGAGCCAAAATAGTCGAAAAACCCAGACTGCTTGGCTGAGAACTCTGATATGGGAGGCTGAAGATGAGTGGAGATTTTTGAAAGAAAAAGCATAGGAAAGACATGAATGGTGGGACTTCACAGATCCCTTTGATTCTTGCAGGGCTGGAGATTATAAGATTATATATATATATATATATATATATATATATATATATATATATATATATATATATATATATATATATATATATATATATATATATGTATATATATATGTATATATATAATGAATGTTTACAGAATTTTAAGAGCCATTCATTGAAAAATAAAATAAGGGCATGTCAAAATGCATCTATTAAGCTGATCCACGTTTAATTTCTTTTAGACACTAAACTTTTTCAGCTCAAAATGTCTCTTAGTATAATTTAGTCGTAGGTCAGTAATTGTGTATTGCCAACTATTATATTCAAATTATCTTTCATTTTTAAGCTTCCCAACCTTCAGGGCTCGAAAATGGATTTGACTTAAGGATTAATTTGTAATAAGTGACGAAGAAGAGTTAGGAAAAGGGATTGATTATGGGAAAAAGCCATAATTATTTGGCAGACCCGTTATGTAAGCATTATAACCGAAGGACTGACTCGTTTTCGATTAAAAGATTGGATCAACGCTGATTTTACCAAGAAAAGCTGTAGGATGTCAAGGTTAAGTGTGAAATAGAAAAGAATGTGCGACATTAAAACAAGTAAAAAATGCTCTGAAGTTTCTTCGGCGCAATCGAGTTTTCTGTATAGCAGCTACAGTGTGTAATCAAGGCCACCGAAAATGGATCTATCTTTCGGTGGTTTCGGTATAATGCTGTATGAGCCGCGGCCTATGAAATTTTAACCTGTCCTATATAGTTGCTAGAAGCACGATTATGACTACCTTAAAGAAAATAAAAACTTCTGAGGCTAGAGGGCTGCAATTCGGTGTGTTTGATGATTGGAAGGGGGGATGATTAACATGCCAGTTTGCAGCCCTCTAGCCTCAGTAGTTTTTAAGATCTGAGGGCGGACAGAAAACAGGGCGGACAAAAAAGTGTGGACAGGAAAAGTGCGAAAAGAATAAAGTGCGGACGGACAGACAAAGCCGTCACAATAGTTTTCTTTTACAGAAAACTAAAAAAGTTGTACCTCTGAAGTTGAAAAATGAATTGTTTGAAATACGTCGTGTGTGGTATGCTGTAATTGTGGTTTAGAGCATGAAATCAGTGGAGTATGTGTGGCTATGCAGAGAATGCTGGAGCAACGACGTCCTTCACTTTATTCGTTTTTTTATTTCTGTACATTAAGCTGTAGCGTTACTAGACTAAAGAATAATAGACTAGTTTAGTGTAAAGTATGTGCATGTGCTATGGAGGTGCTGGTTTGAGCTTGAGAAGATTAAAGACTGTCTGTGATGAGAACCAATTTGGTTGTAAAAGAAAAGTAATGATAATTGGTAGCAGAGGAAAAATTACGGTAGTAAAGGAAGGAACGATAATCTGAATTTTGCAAGACTGGAAATTTGTTAGAATTGGTTCTGGGACAAACGAAGAAGAAATTCATGAATTAGCTTCGGCAAGAGAGATGGCTGGAGGCGTACGGCATTAAAAGAATAACAGTGAATATGAAGGAGGCAAAAAGGTGACATGAGTAGTGGAGAGTTGTTGAACCAAGGCCTCCATTATGCGAACGGAATGCAGATGTTTAAAGATGAAAAAAAAAAAAATGCAAAATCCGCCGAAGATTCTTCGGCGCAATCGAGTTTTCTGTACAGCCGCTACAGCGTATAATCAAGGCCACCGAAAATAGATCTATTTCCGGTGGTCTCGGTATAATGCTGCAAGAGCCGTGGCCCATGAAGTTTCAGACACGGCCCGGTGGTGGCCTGTCCTTTAGCGTTGCCAGAAGTATGATCATGGCTAACTTTAACCTTAAATGAAATAAAAACTACTTAGGCTAGAGGCTGCAATTTGGTATGTTTGATGATTGGAAGGTGGATAATCAACATGCCATTTTGCAGCCCTCTAGCCCCAGTAGTTTTTATGATCTGAGGGCGGACAGAAAAAAGTGCGGACGGACAGACAAAGCCGGCACAATAGTGATTAAGAAAGTGCAATGCCAATGAAACGTTACCAGTGTCAAGACAGCCAGCCTATATATTAATAAAAAGCGCAAGGTTACTTGAACGATAGAACTGAGCAATATAATATGATATACCTGCATATACTGTACTCGTAGGAGACGCGTCATTGCTGAAGGCAATGCAGTTTTTGCAGTGATTGCGTTTGGGCATTTTGTCGTGCTTTCATATGCTATTTTGATAGGGAACCGGGCAGTGTAGAACCTAATATCGTTTAATATTTTTCTCAAAGTTTGTCTTTATATTTAGGGTATGAATGTGTCCATATATATTAGTCGAGTTTTTACGTAAAATAGGAAGTTTGGAGGTAGAAGAGCATACATGCAGTTTCGCTAGTGTATACTCGAATTTCCATCTAGCCCTTTGAATACAAAAATATCTGACGCGGTTTTATCATTTCGCACAACCAAAGCTGTTTTATTGCCAGGTATCTCTCTCTCTCTCTCTCTCTCTCTCTCTCTCTCTCTCTCTCTCTCTCTCTCTCTCTCTCAGATACCTAGAAATCTTATAGATTTTATAGTTAGTATCTTTTGCTGTAACAAAATTATTCAAGATTCAGGCAACATGAATTCAATCTGCATTTTCCAGTTGAAATTCTCTATATATATAAAAAAAAAGCAACAATGAGTGGGAAAATGCATTTATTCATATTCCTGACATTATCTCAGATCTCGGCAAACTAATTTGAACGGTTTGGGATTGATGAACTTAGCATGATTTTTTTATGGGGGTTCGGATAGGGTAATATTTACCCAGAAAGATTAGAATTGATTTTGGGATGGATTTGGTCTGTGATCTAGGTATTAATTGTTCGTCTGTCCGTAAGCCTGTCCATTACTGAAGGTTCTTTGCAGCGTCCCTTCGGCCCCTAGCTGCAACCTCTTTCATTCTTATTACTGTACCTCCGTTCATATTCTCTTTCTTCCATCTTACTTTCCACCGTCTCCTAACAGTTGATATAGTGCAACTGCGAGGTTTTCCTCCTGTTAAATCTTTCAGGCCTTTTTGCTCTCAAAAAGTTGTTAATGAATTGCAGTGCAACACTGGGGAGTTGATTACCTGATGCCTTATTGATTTGTTGGCCAGTGTCTCAAGAACTGCCTGTTGCCAAGGAAGGAAGAGTTAATTAATTGGACTCTAAGATAGAACTAGATGAAAGCTTTTCCATCTCTTTCTGTCGATCTGCTTAAAAACAGCCGCGAGTTGTCGATGGATTTTAAATTTATAAGAAAGTTTCTAGGACAAAAAAGCTATTATAATTTTCAGTTTGGCCCAAGTGCCCATCAAGGATCTATTTAAATATTTGTTAATGTTTCCCCACAAAATATTTTTTCTTCCTAATAACCCTCGAAAACCAATGCAAAAATACTTACTGTTAAAATTCAGTCCCACAGAGGCCATGAAAATCTCCATGTTAGTGATTTTATAATTTTAATAAGATGATTAAACTACCCGGTGTAATCATACTGACCAGTATTATTTTGTTTTCAAATTGTCATCATACTTATTTAATGACTTTTCTCGCCAAGAATGAATAATTGTTGTAGCGAGCATTACTGCTCATGATGTGTGCAAGAACCAGATGATTAGGGAAAGGGAACTTGAAATGCACCAAGTTCCAGTCTTAATCCCTCACTCATTTTGTGTGTGTGTGTGTGTGTTTGTGTGGGTGAACCAGGAGAGAGAGAGAAAGACGAAGTTACCTGAGCAACCAACCACCTGGTTACCCGAGAGTCTCTCTCTCTCTCTCTCTCTCTCTCTCTCTTTCTGTTCGTGTTTGTAAGCGTTGGCTGGATTCCTGACGATGCTTTCTCTCTCTGTCTCTCTTTCTCTCCGTCTGGTCTTTGTGATCCAACCAACGCGCCTTTGGTCAGACCCCGCGAATCACCCGCGATGCCAACTAGGAATTTTTCTTTTTCCCTGGCGCGTTTTTTTACATATATTGTTCTTGTGTTTTGTCGTTCACCATATGTGCTTGTTCTTTGTTTTAATGCAATGCCTCAGAGCTTTTGTTTATTAGCCTTTAATTGCTCCTTGTATTGTTCAGGTATTGTGGATGATAAATTGAGAGCAAGTATGGTTGTCATTTAGATTTGGCTCAAGAAATGGTTTTGTTTCGATACTGTTCAGCTTGAGTGACCAGCAGTTATAGGCTACTGATGCTGTTGGTGTTATCATCATTGCCACCACAACACATCTGACCGGGATTCATTTATGTCTGTTTGCATAGTTATTTAAGTCTCTTACTTCAGCCGATTTCAGTTTTTGTTGGCCAGTCAAAAGACGCATTTACTTACCGACAGCCGCATTTATAAAGATTTAATTTAATTGTTTGTATCTAGACTCTACGATATTTCACCTTATTTGTGCATTTGGATTTGCTGATCAAGTTCAGGAGATTGCGTTACCGGAACTATTTCTCATCTCGGCAAAAACGTAATTTAGGTGTAACGTGATCATCTCGGCCAAAGAGAGAGAGAGAAAGAGAGAGAGAGAGAGAAAATATTTCAATTAGATTTTCCTGGATGGTTTGTCTTCAGGGCGAGGAAAGCTTCATGGGATTTTGAAGCGACCTACCGTCTTATTGATATCAATATTAAGGTATTTATTCATTTATTTATGTAATTTTGACTTGACAAAAGCCAGAAATATTGCGATAAAGAATGATTCCAAATGCCTCATTACAATCTCTCCGACCTGTATGATTTCAGAGGGACCCCCACCTTAAATATTGCTTGACCGTTGGCGGAAGTGTGAACTTTGTGGCTTGGTTTCTTGATAATTCATTTTCTTGCGACTTAAAAATTCTCCTTTGGATTCATTTTATTATTGTAGCTGTCTTTGGGGAAAAAAGCATAGCATCATAATGTGCCCTGTATGTAATAGGTAATAGTGAACATACTTTATAACACTTAGCAGTCTAGCAAAGTGTTTTTAGTCCTGAATTGGACGAGTAACTTTTTCTAAATTAATATTGTATATTTTTTCCTTATACGTTATTGCCTGAAGCCGTAAAATTAACAAACCAACCATTTGATTATTAAGGAAACCAAGATATGGGCAAAACTATCAAGATCCAAACTGACCTTTGTAAAAGCGTACTCTTCCTTATCACGTTCGTCGATGAACCGAGTCATTCGTTGACGTATCTCGTTTCCATTGACACGTTATCTTCATTTTTTTTATCCTTCTTTTGTTCGCATTTTGAAATATATGACGAAGTATTTTCGCATCGTTTGATGTTTGTCAAACTTTTCATAAGTCTAGGAATGCGATTAGATAAATGCCCGAGAGGTTGTGATACAGACATGCTCTTTCCCCGTAGGGGGGGGTTAGTGCTGTCAGTACACCTCATGCGGTGCACTGTAGGCATTATTTCAGGTTCTTTGCAGCATCCCTTCGGCCCCTAGCTGCTACCCCTTTCATTCCTTTTACTGTACCTCCGTTCATATTCTCTTTCTTCCTTCTTACTTTGAACCCTCTCCTAACAGTAGTGTTTCATAGGGCACCTGCGAGGGTTTCCTCCTGTTACACCTTTTAAAACCTGTTACTCTCAGTTTCCCGTTCGGCGCTGAATGACCTCATAGGTCCCAGCGCTTAAATTTTGCATTCCATTCCATTTTGTATTCCATTCCATGCCATACATGCTCATTGGTCTTCTTAATGCTCTGTTTGTCATTAGTCATTTCTTTACAGTGTTAATTAATTCATTTCTTTTTCATTAATTTTCATACAGATATCGTTAGATTTTCAGCATCTCGCTTGACCGTTATTCAGGTTTTCGATAAATCCTACTGGTTAATTGGACTAATTATTCATCGTAGCCTCGCCTCTCCGTTCACGCTGTTCTTCTTCACAGTCAGCTGAAGGTTTATGCGTAATGTCTATATATTCCCCGTATAAATACGGTTAGTCTCTCTCTCTCTCTCTCTCTCTCTCTCTCTCTCTCTCTCTCTCTCTCTCACACACACACACACACACACACACACACACACACACACACACACACACAAAGAAGCATTTGTACCCATGGAAACATGACCTTACCCAAATGAGTTCCAGTGAGTTGCAACGTTACTCAACTCCCCCCCCCCCCCACAACCCACACACGTGTCTAGAACGCAACAAAATAAGACGGATCGGAGTTCGAGTCATAATTCCCCGCGAGGCGAGTGCACAATTTCACACCTGATTAGAGCCTTTAGGAGCCTTTTGTTCGAGGGAATGGAAACGGACGAAACGATACCTCGCGTCAGCCGTCGCCGATAATTGTAGCGAGGAAGAGGAGGGGGAGGAGGAGGAGGAGGTTAGGAGGGGCCACTGGCCATGATGCCACGATAGAGGAGGTGTGGTTAGG